>NC_084821.1:53981399-54281399 GCF_958449725.1 Rosa rugosa | reverse complement strand
TTCTTCCTTCCCCTGCTGGTAGATCGAGGGTGGGCAGGCTGTAGGCTTGCTGCGTTGGGTGGGGACGCGAGCCGCAGGGCTGCTGATGCTGGGGCAGTAGCGCGGAGGGAGATGTACGCGCAGAGGGGGGGAGGGCTAGGCGAGGCTGGGCAGCGCTCGCCCTAGTGTGCTGGTCTGGCCGGCTATGGGGCTTCGCGGCAGGGGTTGCGGCGGGGGGGCGCTGGGCTGGAGAGGAGGAGGCGCGGGGCTGCTGGAACCAGCGCTCGGCCTGGTGTGCTGGTCTGGCCAGCTGTGGGGCTTCAACCAGCGATTCCGCCATCGAGATCGCTCACCGAGTTTCCTAAACTCTCCCTCTCTCTCTCTCTCTCTCGTTGAAAATAGAATTTTTTTTCCTCCTAATTTTCCATTTGAAACATACACACAAGATTTCTTTGGGTTGTAATTGAAAAATGGATTTGAGCCTATATTCTTTCCCTAACCTCCCCTAAAGATGCTTGCCGATTAGCCTTGGTCTCCTCTGCGTTTGGATCTGCAGATGGCAACCATGGTGGGAACTGGGAATGGTGGATGTAAAGACAGAGGGTCGGTTTTACCCCTAAGAAAATGCCACGTGGCATGATAGTTAACGCCCTCATGGACGGCGGGTATGAAAGTTGGGTCGGGCAAGATATTTGGGGTACCATTGTGATAGTTTTGAAAACTTGGGTACTGAAGTTACTAGTGGGCCATAGGTTGGATACTGTTTGTATTTTTTTCCCTTAAACTATTTAATATTCATTTAAAAAATAATATAAATTCAAAACTAGCTAAAATAGAAAGCATTGATGCAGACGTAATTCTAAAGTGGCTAGCTAAAATGACTTTTTAGCTACTTTAGCTAAAATTTGACTCAAAAATGGCTAGTATTGCTAAAGATGCTCTTACAAATTTGAAAACAGAATTGTTCGAAACAGAAACCTGCACTTTGAAGATCAAATACTTGTGACATTCATTGACATGTGATACAAAACGATTCAATTAACAATTAAAATTTCATGCCCTGGCAAAAGAAAGTTAACAATTGAATTGAAAATCAAAATGATGATTTCACAGGCATTAAGAGCCATCCACTTATAAGTTATATTTTCTTTTGTCACTTTTTCAATATGAAATTTTTTCTCTCCAACACGGCCACGTGCAACCTAGCTCTAGGTATGCACGTGCAATTAATTGACAAACCCAATTCCACATTGAAAATCGGGTCACAAGTCCCATATTAGAGACTTGGCCAATCACATAACAATCCAAGGCCCACACCCAGCACTTGGTAACAATCTAATCAGAATTTTTCGATGGTAATATTTTGGGTTCCTTTTCGGGCTCATGACAATTGGAGACGCAATTGGAGAGAAACCCGCTCTGATACCATGTTAAAGTAATAAGTAATTTGGGGTTCGCATCAAAAACCAATTGACAATGGATGACACGGCCCAAATCTTTATAAACCCAAGGAGGCAAAGTTTTCATTTTCTCATATGGGATCTATACTCTCAACACGCCCCGCACGTGTGGTGAATTTTCAAGCCATACTTGTAAACAACTTATATTGGGTGACGTGGAGCCTGTGTGGCTGCGAGGCATGCACATATGGAATAACCCACTATATATATGCTACTAAGTTAAACAGCGACAAAACCACGTGGTGTGGTGTGTTGGTTGAATGGCCTAGTCTGGAACCCCCAGGTCTAGCGTTCGAATCCCAGCTCCATCCCGTGGCCAGCAGATTTGAGGGACCCTTTGGGTTCGTGCGTCTGCGGTGCAGTGGATTAGTCTGGCAAAAGCCAGACTTTCGCCGCAATGTCGGTGCAGGTGTCCTGGCGCTGGGATACCAGCGTGGCCCATGGTCCACCATTGTACCGATACTGCTCCAACTTAACCACCCATTTTTTAGTTATATTTTTTTTTGTCACTTTTCCATTGTAGAATTTTTTCTCTCCAACACAGAAACAAATTCTGGTGGATTCCATTGATGCTGTGAATATTTTCCATTCCATTCGGTTTTCTGACAACAATTTGCAAAATAAAATGAGTTTTTTTTTTTGGTCTTTTGTTTTGTTTTTTTTATTGTGGTGCTGGTATCACATAAATAAAGATATAAACCACTTCCATCTTCCGTATCAGGTTAATATTCCTTCTGCAGCAACCCTGCTTCAGCACATGTGCACCATAAATCTTGTAAGGCAAGGGCTTCTAGATTATGCAATGCTTCAAGCAACACTGGTAGCCATTCTGAGCAATAGCATTCATGAAGAGCCAACTGATTCATATCAAAATCTCTTTGATGAAATACTAATAATTAAAATCATAATTACCCAAATGGGTAAAAAAAAAGAAGGAAAAAAAAGGGCTTTCAGTAACCACCTTGCTGAAAACCAATTAGGCGATGACTTCTATGAGTTATTGATTAATGTTTATGTGACATGCAACATTAATTTTCTCACACGAAACCAATTTGGCGATGACTTTTACGGTTATCACTTAATGATAATTATGTGACAACTTGAACTTTCTCGCCGAAAATGAATTAGGCCATGACTTATAATTGTCGTTTATTGTTTATACAACCATTAAAACTTCATCACATATGGTTTGTACTTTCTTGTTGAGGTGAAATTTATCTTTCCTAGTTGAACTATATTACTAATTACATTACTTTCTTGTCACCTAATTAGTTTTCCATGAGAAAGTTCAAGTTGTCATATAATCATTAAGTGACAACTGTAGAAGTCATCGCCGAATTAGTCTTTTACGAGACAATTAACGTTGTCACATAAACATTAACCGACAAGTCACGCGATGGATGAGATGATCGAATTACATGATCCTCCGCTGGAGGTGGTGAGAGGTTTGTATGGAATTAACCACCTATCGATCAGATGATAGCTGAATTGAAGACTAGGGAAAACGCGTAGTTTAATTTCAGTAGTAGATATATAAGTAGCCTTCTTCTTCTTGTTTTTTTTTCCCTAGACCCCATAACAAAGACGATAATTTGATTACAGCAACAAAATTGGAATTTTAATATGATGCTTATTGTAAAGCGTAAAATTAAATCTTAGAAGCTTTATCATCTTATATAATGTCTCATCCTGGCTTCTTTTTTATACCCTGGTCAGCAATTAATCTAAACTAGGAAATAGTATATCCAGTCTCCATATATATCAAAGCACATGCATGTTTAAGATCCCAATTAGAAAAAGAAAAGAAAATACACCGAAACAAGTTATATATACATCATCAAAATTCTCTAAAACAGGAGCATGCAGATGCTCAACATATGACTTTAATTCTTGATATATTTATCAGGGATAATTTTAAGTTTCTACATTTGAAATTGAAGCTTAATTTTAATGCTATTTAATTTGAGCAGCGAAATTTAACAGAAGGTGGCCGGAGGCTCAGACAACTGATCATCATTTGACACACATCTTCCTCAGTCATCACTCATCAGGTGGTTCTCTATATCTTCTAAGCTCATTTTATGTGAATCTTTATGATCTTTCTTTTTCACAGCCTGGTCAGCAGTCTGTGTCTTTAGGTATACCTCAAACTCCATCGCATATTTTCGAAGTTCGTCTGGTTTTTGAGTAGTACTGGTCTCTTCTTCAACGAACTCAGGTTCAGGAAGGTCTCCATCTTGTTGATCATCACCACCGTCGCAACTCATGATCTCATCTTCTTCTTGACCCTCTTGTCCTTCTGAATTCTTTTTCACCGACCTATTATTCTTTCTAAGAATACAAAGAACATATTCCTTCGCTTTACGTTTGTTTCGCAGTAAAGAAGCATCAAGTTCAAACTCGTGCATGAGCCAGCGACCGTTTTGCGTCGAGCCATCGTTCTTGTAATGGAATCTTTTTCTCCTGCCAATAACCCTTCGAGAAGCCGAAAGTACTTTCCCTGCGGCGTCATCGCCTTTCCAGGTGCCGCCACCGACTGTTCGGCTTTTGCGCTTGCCCTTTGGGGTCTTCGTCTTGTGTTGGGTAATGAAGTACAGGTCTGTTCTTCCTTGGTCTTTCTCAGATAATTCTTTGAAAGCATCCCATATCTGCCATGGTTCTTGTTCTCCGTAGAGATCGCAGAAAGGGACAAGCCCTTGGGGAAAGTCTTCTCCGTCGAGTATGGGACGAAGATAATGAACAAGTAGTTGTTCTGTGTCAGGCCTAAACCTGTAGCCCGGAGGAGGATCATCGTGAACTGCCATGGAATTATGATACAAAGAGTGCGTGCTTTGTTTCTTGTCTTCTTGAATAGTTTCTAATTTCTGCTGCGCAGGCTATATGATAGCTAGTGCACTTAGCAGAAGAACTCGTTCATATATTTATAGTACGGGATCTTCAGCTACAAGAAACCTAGCTAAACCTAAACCAAGTGGAAGAAGAATTAATAGATACGCACACATTTCGGAGCCACACACGTACGAAAATAATCAACACGATCTAATGTGGAGCTAGCTTAATCATGTGGGCGTGATCAATCTGCTTGGCATGCATGCATTGAGATCAATTAGGGGAGTCACATATATGCAGTGCATCAAATGCCACATTCCAATCGTATATCTAGCTTGCATCCACCACTACGTACTATATCAAATCCTTAAGTTGTTGGAAATGCAACAATACTCTGATATTCACCTTAACAAAAAAATAAAATAAATCCACTGCAAATGACCTAGTGGTTCTTGCCTAGTTGGGTGTGCTCCCCAACCTAGGTTCGAACCCCGACGTTGTCAAAGTGGCCAGGCACTGTGCTGCAATGCACAGTTGAAGCATTTCACATGCGCCAAAGGGGTTTATCTTGGGCCTAGGAAGCCTTTGGGAGTAAATTTATTATTATTTTTTTTTTTTTGAAAGGTAGGTTTATTGAAACAATTAACTAATACACTCGTTTAGAATGGCATCCCTTATATATTCGGGAGCAGTACCAAACCAAGTTTGGTCAACACTATTACAAAGAGCTTTATTTGCTAGGATATGAGCTACTTTATTGGCTTCACGGGGAGCATAAACCACCTTGAAATCAACAGAGCTATGAACATGATCCTTTAAATCTTCAAGAACAAAGCTGAGCAGGGAAAGATCATGTTCATTTTGGTTCACTGCTGCTGCCAAGATGGCGCAATCTGTTTCAAATATGACCTTCTCCAGATTCATTCGTTCAGCTAATTTGATTCCTTCCATTAAGGCTGCTAACTCGGCATGGAATGGTGAAGTAATATGCCTCATAGGCTTTGCTGCAGCTGCTCTAAATTGACCATCATGGTCTCGGACAACTACTCCAATTCCAGCCCTATTACCTTGCGCAACAAAAGCTCCATCAGAATTGCATTTAAGCCACCCTGCTTGAGGCACTGCCCAATCTTGTCTCTGCACCCGAGATTGCTTTTCACAATAACTATTAGCTTTTAGAAACTCATTTAGCCAGCCAAAAGCCATTAACACAGCATCACAGGGATGTTGCTTCGTCCCTTCCCATACCTGAGTATTACGATTTTTCCATATAGCCCAGAGAAGAATTAGAACTTTGCCAAATTGCTCTTTACTCAAACTGCCCACCAACTGTAGGAGCCAATCTTTCACGTCCAAGACATGCATGGCGGGTACTTGAATGTTTGCTGCTGCCCATACTTCACGTGCATAATTACAATGGATGAAAAGATGCACATTATTCTCAATCCCATGTCCACACAAAGGACAAACCATATCCCCCACATAACCTTTTGTACTTAAACAAGATCAGAAGATCTTGTCGGTAATATATTAACACAGGATCTCCAGGCCTGAAGAGCCACCTTGTTAGGGACTGTGGCATTCCAAAGAGCTGCCCACAATCTAGAATAGGGATCCCAAAATCTAGAATAGGGATCCGGGATCGATGGAGGGGCCAAAACTAAACCCAGTGATATATCACGAGCCACGTAGTAAGCACTATTGGTAGTAAAGACACCTTTCTTATGAAAATGCCACACTATACCTGTCTCTTGGAGCACGTCGACTGAGTGGGATTTGAAGAATTAATTCCCTATCCACCGGTGAAAACCACTGAGCAATCTTTTCTTCATCCCAAGTTCTAGCTCCCGGAAGAATGAGTTCAGACACTTTCGTTGGGGCATCTCTCGGTTGCGGTGAACATGGACTACGTGGGTAAGAATCTGGTAACCAGTTGTCTCTCCATACATCAATATCTTCACCATTTCCAACCTGCCATCGGAGGCCCTTCAGTAATACCTCTCTGGCCTCCCAAATACTACGCCATGGAAAAGAAGGGTGAGCACCCAACTCTGCATGTAAGAAATCCCCAGTAGGAAAATATAAAGCTTTATACAGTCTTGCAATTAAAGAATTCAGATTCTTCACCAATCTCCATCCTTGTTTGCTTAGCATCGCCAAATTAAACCAATGCAAGTCCTTGAAACCCATCCCACCATCTTTCTTTGGAACACATAACCGATCCCAAGACCTCCAATGTATTTTTTGTTTCTCGTTAGAGTCTCCCCACCAGAAACCCGCACACAACTGCTGCAAGTCCTCACACAAACCCAACGGCAACATATAGCAATTCATGACATAGTTAGGTACTGCTTTGATTAAAATTTCCTTACCGGCTCCACTAAGTAATTTGGCATAGTTAGGTAAGTAAATTTATTTGTAATACTTTTTAATTAATATTGCCATTGACCATTTACCAAATTTGTTGATTTTGTTCAGCTTAGGTATTCATAAATATTTTGGTCGGCATTCTTGGGCTAATTATATGGGTTAGGATATTTAAGCCCATTGTTTAGCTTGGGTTATGCAGCGCCTAATGAGCTGGGTTATGCAGTTATGCACTTATGCTACGCCACCCTTGGTACGTGTTCCATCTTTTGCCGTCCACCATTGTTTTGCACCTTCCGATACTAATGAAGCGAAGTTGTGCATAATAACTATAGAAACTGTTAGCAAATCTGACCCTTTGAAAAATACTAACAAATACAGAGTTCGAATATAAATGACTCGTACATCTTTCATTTCTTCAATTTCTCCTTCCACTCCAATTTCAGGTGCATGAACAGGCCATGAGGGCGAAACCTTTCAACTTCCCAGTATATTGATTTCATTATTATTGTCTTGTAATGATACCAACTGAGATCTCAAACTCTGAAGTTGCCATAGTTGAACTTTAATGAAGGGTAAAACCGTAAAACAAAATCCACCAACCACGAATAACATGCTCCTAGCCATTATATTAGCCATGGTCTTTTAGTTTTTAAATTTCATGCAATGAAAAAGTGATCAGTGCAAAGCTTTTCTCTCTTAAAGTTTGTAACTTTTGACCTTCATATATTAGGCACTATTGTTCACATTACTTCCTGCCTATGCATTCCTTAATGCTTTTAGGAGCTTTTGGGTTGTCTACTTGTCTTGTTTTGGGTTTTGCTTAGCCTCTTTGTTGGAAGCCAACTAATATTAGATGGGTTAACAATGCTATCTGAGCCTATGATTCATGACTTTCAGCGATTATATATATTACTTTTTTTAATACTTTCAGCGATTAGAAGTTATATATAATATTTGCATGTAAAGGAAATCGTAGCAATCACAAGTGGGCAGTGATCTTGGCTGCTTTTCATTTCTTTTAATTTTTCTAATAAAATCCATGCTGCTTTTCTGAAAGATGCTTATGAACAGAGTAATTACCTTTGATTCTGAATCAATATGTCTTGCCCTTAAATATGATATTAATACCACCCTCCATACGCAATCATGTATCAAAAGAGTGATGTGTTGGCTGTGGAGAGGTCTATGGGTGGTAATAATTTTTCTTTATCCTTTCAAATTTAACTAAATGTGTAACATCAAGTTTTGAGTGGCATAAAACATTCAATTGACTTGCGACCCTACGAGCGTGAATACAATGAGATTGTAGTTTACAAGAGCTCATCGACCACTAGTTAACTTGACGATCAAAATGATGGAAGTATTATGAACGAGTACGTCGCAATATTTGGAACGAAGGATAGAAAGTAAAATGAAAATCACCTCAAACTCAAAGTGAAACTTGCAAGAGTTTCACAATCATTTGTCACTCATTCCCCACGTGTCTGCGCGCGCACGCGTGTGGGTGAAGACTCGCGCGTTGGTTCGTAAATTAAAGAGTTCCAAACTCAGGGAAGTCTCTGGCTCTCTCTGTTTTCAGGAAAAGCAGTGATGAGACGAAAAAAGAGAAAGCAGAGAAACACACACACACCCCCAAAAGCAAAAGCAACAAAGATCACAAACCTCTTTTCAATCAAATATGAAAAGCAAAAAGCCAACCCAAGCCAAGGCTGACCGCGTTAACTCCATTAAGCAACTCATGGAGAAGATCCCACTTATATACTCTGAACCCAACACACATTCTCCCTTGTTCACAGTCCCATCGTTCTTCTCTTTGAGCTCACAGTACCAATGTCTGAGATTGTGGTTGCAGAGCCCATCTATGATGGTCGAGCAGAGGAAAAAAGACCCATTACAAGGTATCTCACCATGGGCAGTGGGAGTGGTCATAATCATCCTCCTGAGCCATTTGAGAGCGAGAGATTGCCTGCCACTTTGGCCTCAAAAATCCGGAGCTTTCTTCGGGTTGCAAACTTGATCGAAAGCGAGGAGCCTCGGATTGCTTATCTGTGTAAGTTGTTGATTTTTTTTTATAAGGTGTTAAAGATGTGAAACTTTTTCATTTCATTTGAAGATTTAGAGAGTTGAGTAGCAAGTATTGGAATTTTGAGGTAAAGGGTAGTATGGAAGTCATAGGATAAACATAAGGTGACCGACTGGAAGACCTTTTCATAGGGGTTATTGGAGGTTCTGTTGATAATTACTGGTTAGATTGAGCTTTATTGTCAGTGATAGGATGAAGTCCCAGGATTTGACAAAGTCTAAAAAGTTTCACGTAAGCTAATGCTAGAGTAATTAGCTTGTTTAACGATCACATTTTCGGTGCATTAAGCAGTAAGAGAGATGTGGCTTGGCTTATTTAAACAATGGGGAGGTTGTTATTAATTTTGAAGCGGCTTGCTGACAAAATCCATGTCCATAGGCAGCTGCAAATATATTTTCTTTGAACTAATGAACTGTTTTGTCAGAGAGCTGAGAAAAAAATTTGAAGGAAAATTTGTTTTTACCAACCAAAACCTGAAACTAAGGCCAGAAAATTTTTGTGGTAGGTAGTTGAGTAGTAAATTTTGTTCTTTTGGCTATTAAAGATCTAATTTAGGTTGCACAAGGTCAGTTTTTTAAATTACCTTACCTTCCTCAACAACTGAAGAAGGTAAAGTAACACGCTTGACCGTCCCCCTTAATTTTAAGGAAACTGCTTTCCCCTTTTCTTTTCTTTGAATTTACTCATGGAAGATATTTAAACACTTGTTTTTAAGATGAAGAACCCAAACCTACAAGTATCTTGATTTAACATCCATGCATGGGGCAATAACATTGTCTAAGTGAACTTTTTGGGCAGGCCGCTTTCATGCCTTTGAAATAGCACATAACATGGACCGTCATTCGAATGGGAGGGGTGTTCGACAATTCAAAACTACCCTTCTGCAGCGACTTGAACAGGTGGTTCTCCACATTGACTTGTACTACATGCAGTTGCTTATGAAATAATTGCATAACTTGTATGCATGTAGTAACATTAGGTCGAAATGGCAGTTAGAACCTTAGTAAACAGATATGCTGCACAGGTATTTTAGGTTACCGATTGTCTGATAAATTGAACTAGTCTCAACAATGTTTTTAAACCTAACATACAATTTCGAAGTTCACGTGCTAGGTTAAAGACAAAACTCTTACTTAGCATGATATTACTATTCCTTCATCCTTATCTGTGAGATACCAGCTGATTGATTTGAGATGGCATCACATTAATGTGCAGTGTATACAAACCAATTGTAATAGTTTTTTCTTAGTTAAGTAGTGTAACTGGAGATTATGTTTCCTCTCATTATATCATTAGCTAGAGTTCTATGTTTTTAAACAGTGATCTTTTCCATCTCTTGTATATCCTTCTGTTGGTTGGATGTATACTTTATGTTTCTTGTGTCTGTTAAGTTCTCTGACGCAAATAGTATTTGTGGAAGCAAAAAGTTGATTTCTTCTTCTGGTGTGGAATAATAATTCTTCCCAACTCTGTACTGTTGGTTTTAATGGGTTATAGGATGAAGAAACTACAATTAGGAAACGGAAGGAAAAGAGTGATATACGCGAGTTAAGACGCGTTTATCATGCTTACAAGGAGTACATCATCAAACATGAAGGAGCATTTAGCATAGAAAATAGGTAAATACATTCATGCACACTTCTGTGTATATTATATATATATTGAGATATCCTTCTTGGTTTCTAATCACCTCAAAGCATTGATTAGATTTCTCTACTGTCAAAATTGATTCCTGGGAATTTATCTGAATCAGTCACAGAGAGAAGTTGATAAATGCGCGTATAATTGGTTCTGTATTGTTTGAAGTCTTAAAGACAGTTTCAAATACAGCCGGTCCTCAGGTAATTTTCCTTTTTTTTTATTTCCATTTCATTGCATGCATTCTTCATTTTCTCATGTAGTATATGATGACAAATGTAATGCTTTTGTTTGTATTATCTGAAATATATTTCTCTACATGGCATTCCATTTCATTTTTCTTAATGTTTATATATAGGCCCTGGCTAATAGAGGTGGTATCCAGACAAAACCTTATGATATCTTTGGCATGCCATATAATATTCTACCACTGGATCAAGGAGGTATTCAGCAACCAATCATGCAGCTACCTGAGGTAAGGTGCTGACTGTCAATACAAGTGTTTTGTTTTCGTCTTTCATTCCTTTTTCTGTAACTTGTGGTCATAGCAGTACGTACATGATAGTGCAGCAAGCCTATGAATTGTAAAATGGGGATTTCAGTTTTAATAAATAAATAAATAAATGAAATACTACAGATTAAGGCGGCAGTAGCAGCAATACGGTATATTCGTGGCATACCTTCCAATGAAGATCTTCAGAAACATGGGACTTTCATTGATTTGTTTGATTTTCTTCAGTACTGCTTTGGATTTCAGGTAATGTATTCCAAATTTCGATGTAATTTCCTCTTGCCTCCCCTGCTCCTCCTTCTATAAATTATAGCTGCTTTCATATCATGTAGTGAATAATGGGCCAATTGGAGATGCATTACATAGTTTACTTTGCTTTTGTTCCTTTCAGAATTGATTCATTTTATATCTTATGTCAGGAAGGGAATGTAGCCAATCAGAGAGAGCATCTGCTTCTACTCCTTGCTAATATTCACAAACGGAAAACTCATAAACAGACATCTGTCTCAAAAGTGATTTTCTTTGCCGTTTATACATATTGGTTTAGTATTATACTGTTTCTTCTTTTGTGTTGATACAATTTAATCTTATAATATCAGTTAGGAGATGCTGTAGTGGACGAGTTAATGCAGAGAATTTTTAAAAATTATACAAACTGGTGCAAGTTTTTGGGAAGGAAAAGCAACATCCGGTAAGATATTTATGATCTGGAAATGGAACTTTCTTAAGGATTACTATTCTGACCCAATGAATTTAATTCCTATAGGACTTAAGTCATCTGCTTTTTATATCGATTTGTCCATAAGATGATTGTATGATACACTAGTTTTTTTTTTTTTTTTTCCTTTTGCGACCTCTTAAATCTTAGTACTTAAACTTGTCTGAGTTTTTCTTACCTCATTAAATCATTATAATTCAAATATTTATCTGTACAGGTTACCTTATGTGAAACAAGAAGCTCAACAATATAAACTTCTATTTCTGGGGCTTTACCTTCTTATATGGGGCGAGGCTGCTAACTTGCGATTCATGCCAGAGTGTCTCTGTTATATTTTTCACCATGTAAGCTCACCATCTATTGCTGACTGGCATATTACTGGTTCAAACTTGTTGTTCATAGCTTCATATTGCCCTTTCAAACCCATTTTAACATTTAAATCTTGTTAAATCTAGCAAGATTCATTCTCACTTGAATATATAAATGTGTGTTCATGTTTCTATGATATGTGTGATTTAGTTTGTGCTGCTTTTTCGTTCTGGAGTTTTGTAATACTTGAAATCCCTGATTGACTGGTGTGCATTGAACCTGTATTTATTTTATATTTCATGATTTACCTCATGTACTATGCACAATAATAATTAGTAATCATAATGGTTCTTTCCTCTATGAACACATGAATTGCACGAGCTCCATTTCGTAGGTCATGCATGAAATTTGTATGCCATTACTAATAGTTACTTTTTATTTATTTATTTATTTTAAGATGGCATATGAGCTACATGGCATGTTAACTGGTGCTGTTAGCTTGACAACATGGGAGAAGGTCATGCCAGCATATGGAGGGCAGTCTGAGTCTTTCCTTAACAATGTTGTTACCCCCATATATGGGGTTATAAGAGAGGTACTTTATGAGTTCAACCTATGCTTTCAGTTGAACCAGTTTTTGTAGTGAATCCGTTATTCATTTTTTGTAATGTAACTGAAGGAAGCCGAGAAAAGCAAGTGTGGGACAGCTGACCATTCCACATGGAGAAACTATGATGATCTGAATGAGTATTTTTGGTTAGCATTCAACTTGAATTATATATGTATAGATATGTATTGCATCCTGTCATCCAATGTTCTGCCTATGATCTTGAGACTGTGAAATCTGCTATCTTTTGGCAGGTCTCCTGATTGTTTTGAAATCGGTTGGCCCATGCGTCTAGATCACGATTTCTTCTTTACAGACTCTCCAACAAAATCCAATGCTAAGAATGCTTCAGCATCCACTGCTCCTGTAGAAGAAAGAAGGAAGGAAGATGAGGAGGAAGATGAAGTTGGGGTATGTTATATTGCATCATATTACTGAATTGGCACCTTTTCATGATTGCAGTTAATTGATTATAAATTGCATTGTAAAAGGTCTTCTCCTACTGGAATAGCTTTCTAATGGCTATATATAGTTGAAGAAACTATAGAGCATGTTTTTATTAAGAGCTCTAGTCTAGGCATTTATATATAAGCTTGTCATTTTTTTTTCCGCAACACATTTTCATAACTCAGTTTAGATTACTTTTTTATTTGATACTACGTTGTGTCAGGAACCAGTGGATTTGGGTAATACTTTTATCCTGATTTACACTATTTGGAATTGGATTTGGGTATAAGTTGGAAAGAGAAATAAGAAAAGCAGATCACCCCTCAGTGAAACTGCTATATTCTCTAATAGCTTAAAAGAAGGACCGTTAGTTTACAATAGTATATCCATGTTTAATTTATTTTGATATTTCTTCTATGTCTCACACTCTCACATGATTTTCTGTTCTAACAGGTTACTAAAGAAGAAGTCCGTGAACCCAAATGGTTGGGTAAAACAAATTTCGTAGAAGTACGTTCGTTTTGGCAAATTTTTAGAAGCTTTGACAGAATGTGGAGCTTTTTTATTGTTTCACTTCAGGTAAACTTAAATTAGTCTAACAGCTTGAACAATACTTCCTTTATGCTATAATTTCCTTTGTTGCTTAATTTTTTCTTTTTCTTGTAGGCATTAATAATTATGGCATGCCATGAATTGGAATCTCCACTTCAGTTGTTTGACAAAGTTATATTTGAGGATATCATGAGCATCTTCATTACATCTGCATTTCTTAAATTCATACAAGGTACAATTAAGAAGTTTTTTGTTTTACTCTCACAGTATTGAATGCACCTTAAAAATTACTCAAGCCTTATCATGTTTCTACATAGTCTTGTTATGTTTTATTAACTTTTCAAGGCAGAAGCAGCTTTAGTTTGTGTTACGAGATATATCAATCCATTAGTCTATATTAGCAGTGTAATGTCTATCTCATCATGTCTTTTATGTCATAGACTAAAGCACAATATTTGTTAGTCTCTGTTTCTGCTTTACAAGTTATTCTAGTGTATGTGGAGATCCAATATGAGTTCTATACTGGGTTGGTCTTTTTTATTCAAGTGATTACACAGAGCCTTATTTGTGACTGATTCTTTTGGGATATCAATGAGCATACTGGCATGAGGAGCACTTCCGTGACTCATGCAACAATGATTTAAAAGCCAACCCAATAATGCCTCATAGGCTCAGGGTTATTGCAGTAATTGACTCCAATGGGCCCTAAATTTCTAACCATGGCACTCAGGATTGTTGTTGATGTGAACAGTAGTCATATATCTTGATGGCTGATTTGTTAATTCATTTAGCCTAAATCAAACCTCCTAGTTAAATTAATGTCTTTATAGCTTAAGTGACTACCTAATTGGCTCATCGAAGGTCTCTTGAAAGAAATTTATGTCTTTCTATCCTGTAGACATCCATGTATTCTATTGATAAGTAATGGAATACACAGATGCTCTGTCATTTCTCTAAATTTTCTTTCCTTCATCAGTTAAGACAAGGGAGTTCCCTAATTTTGCATGTGTGTTTGCTGTTATGCAAGTGTGTATTGACTTGAGTCTGACATCGGTTGTGTATTTAGTCATCTAATTCTTCTATGATATCACCTTATACAGCCAGCACATCCTCCATTTAACACACGTGCAAAACTTGGTTGAAGAATTCTTATAGCTCCAACATACCTATGCTTTTTATCTTAGAAAAGATTATACTGTTGCCATTTAAAGTACCTGTTCAGAAGTAAACTGAGTAATTGTTCTTTTTATTACTGTCTAACATTTGCTTACTTGGATTTTTGAGTGATTACCTCCTACTATTATATATGATTATATGATATCTGATTGAGGTCTGGGATTGCAGCACTACTCGACATTGCCTTTACATGGAAAGTGAGACAAACAATGGACTTCTCTGCAAAAGTAAAACATGTTATGAAGCTCGGTGTTGCAATGATATGGACTATAGTTCTTCCTGTATATTATGCTAATTCTAGAAGAAAATATACTTGTTATCCCACAACATACGGAAGCTGGGTTCAAGAATGGTGTTTCTCTTCCTTTATGGTTGCAGTTGCAATTTATTTGATGACTAATGCAGTTGAGATGGTGTTATTTTTGGTCCCTTCTATTCGCAAATACATTGAGGTCTCAAATTACCGAATATGCACCATTCTGTCTTGGTGGACACAGGTATTCTCATCACATAGCTTGTCAATAGTTTAAATCTTTGATATTGTTTTTTTGTGGATTTCGAATCTAATCTTGCATGGAATGTTCTTTTTTTTTTTTGTTAATTTTTTAATTTTTAATTTTATAACTGAATTCTCCAGTTTGGTCGAATAACTATTGGATATGAAACTATGAACTTCAAGACAGCAATCCAGTTTACTACTTTTCTCCTAGAACATGTCAAAGTTTTGAGCCTTAAACAGTGGCATAGTCACTGATTGCAAAAAAACAAAAGAAAAAGAACATTGGTATAGACTGCATAGTTCGAATTGTATGCCATAAATGCCTTTCAGAAGATATTGATGTAATGATGGAGGTAGTTCCATGTACACAACATAACCAACAAAGAATGGTTGTTATTCCAAACATACCACATGCGATGTAATCTGTTTATTGAGTTAATATATAGATGCACCTCTTAGTTTGACTTTTGGTTTTGAATTTTGTGGATACTAATTGGAACTTTTGGTTTGATAATGTAGCCTAGGTTATATGTTGCGCGTGGATTGCAAGAAAGCCAGCTTTCAGTGTTGAAGTAAATACTACACCCTATAATGAATTTTTATTAGGTGACCTTGTTCTTTTATATATTGTTCCCTAATACATTTTCTTTTCCTTGTTCCATAGGTATACATTGTTTTGGGTACTTGTACTATTGAGCAAATTTTCTTTCAGCTACTTTTTTGAGGTGGGTGCTAACCCTGTAGAATTTATAATCCCAAAATGGCAATAGATTAATCTTTCAAATTCTCCATCCAGCACTCTATAGTGTCCAAAAGGTTTCACAATGATGTTCTGAGACTGAGTTTGCTGAAGAATTTAGAATCCTAAATCTGGAAGTCTTAGCCTTTGCATAAATAGTAAGTAAGATATTGGGCTTCTCCCCTCGTTGTCAATTGGATTGGGTTGAATGCTATAATTCTAACAAAAGTATACTGAACCACTGTATTGGTATTTGAAAGATAAGAGGCATTTTTGTGGAAGGAAAAAAAAAAAAGAATATAGATTTAACGTAAAGATGATAAAATGGTTTACATGCTGTGTCGAATTTCCAATTAATATGAAACATATGTAGACGTGAACTAGACCTAATTGGAACCACAGTATTGGTGTTTGAAAGATAAGAGGCATTTTTGTGGAAAGAAATAAAAAAGAATATAGATTTAGCATAAAGATGAAAAAATGGTTTGTCTGCTCCTTTGGTTCAAAATAATGCTCAAATATTATGTTACTGTCTCACAATCTTGGAATTTGAAATAATTGTGTTCCTAATTCTTAAAGTATCCTTGGATCATGATTGAAAATGTGAATGTTTGATAAACTACATTGGTTACAATGTTCAATTGAAAAACTGCAGATAAAACCCCTTATAGAGCCAACAAAGCAGATCATGAAAATTGGTGTGCAAATGTATGATTGGCATGAGCTTTTTCCGAAAGGTATTTACCAATGTGTTTTTTGTTGTTTGTACGTATGATTTTAGGGATTTGAATTCCACTATTATATGTATTTTTTTTTTAAAATTGTTCTCTCGCAGTTAAGAGTAATGCTGGTGCGATTGCTGCTATATGGGCTCCAATTATAGTTGTGAGTTTCTCATTTCCTCTGAAGTATTTAAAGTAGTTCCTTTTCATGTTGATCTTTCTGGCTTTCCAGATGGATAGAAGCGAATTTTAATAATTTTATGGTTTGTTAACATCATATTGATTACTAGACTCCATCCCAGCGGAGGTCAATTGCAATTATCATTCACTGAGAAACTAAAAGTGAAGCTGATATATAATTTATGCTGTAAAACAACTCTATGAGCAGCTTTACTTTTAAGTTGTATACTCGTTGATAAGGCGGTCGTCACTTCATATGTACTTATTCCATTTTTTATTTATTAGGTGTACTTTATGGACACTCAGATATGGTATTCTGTTTTTTGCACAATCTTTGGTGGAGTATATGGCATTTTGCATCACCTTGGTGAGGTAAGATAGCAATACCTCTTTTTTTTTTTTTTTTGATTCCCTTGGAAAGCATTTCTGTTTTCTGTCTTACTCTGTTCTATTATAGATTCGGACGTTGGGAATGTTGAGGAGTAGATTTCACTCCTTGCCTTCCGCATTCAATATTTCTCTTAGTCCACCCTCATTGAGAAATGACCAAAAGAGAAGAAAAGGTTTCTTTTACAATAAATTCAGAAAGGTATGAGGTTTTAGTTTATCTGTAATTGAATTTCTTGAAGAATCTTGTGCTAAATGGCAAAGCCTATCTTTCCAGGTATCAAAGAGTGAAAAAAATGGTCTTGCCAAGTTTGTCTTGGTTTGGAACCAAATTATCAATAGTTTTCGATTGGAGGACTTGATAAACAACAGGTGTTTTTCTTTCTGGCACATATTTACTATTTTTTTTTCCCACAAAAATATCTAAGAAAATACCTTACAAAATTTTGTTTCTAAATAGGGAGCTGGATTTAATGACAATGCCAATGTCTTCAGAATTATTTTCCGGCATAGTTCGTTGGCCAGTTTTTCTTCTTGCAAATAAGGTATCTTCTATATTCAAAATTCTTCAATCATTGTTCTTTTCTGGTTCTCCTATCTAAATATATCTTCTTCAGACCAAAAAAATATATATCTGAAATTATAAATATGTCTCCTATACATCCTAGTTTTCAACTGCCCTGAGTATTGCAAAGGATTTTGTGGGGAGGGATGAAAGTCTTGTCAGAAAACTTAAAAAAGATGAGTACATGTACTGTGCTGTGAAAGAGTGCTACGAATCATTGAAGTACATCCTTGAAATCCTCATTATTGGGGATCTCGAAAAGAGGTACAGAGACATTGACAACTAACTTCTTCTTCTTCTTCTTTTTTTCTATTATGAAAATATAGTCATGGACATTGCATTTATATCCCACTTCTTATATAAAGAAAAAAAAATTATATCTTTTGATATATACAGTTTTTCTGGATTGCTTTACAGGATTGTATCTGCCATACTGACTGAAATTGAAGAAAGCATCACAAGATCAAGTCTTCTTGAGGACTTTAGGATGATTAAAGTTCCAGATCTTTTGGCTAAATGTATCGAGCTAATTGAACTTTTGGTGAGTGTTCCATTTCCTGCAAAGCCATTATACTATTGTTAATCATATAGTTTTTATAATTAAGTATTTTACAAGTAAGTATTCTATGGTTCCTCATTTCTTATGTGAAATGTTGTAAGGTTGAGGGAAATGAAGACCATCATGGTAAAGTTGCGAAAATTCTCCAAGATATATTTGAGCTTGTAACCAATGATATGATGACGACTGGCTTCAGGTAGTTGTATTCAGACTATACCATCTGCAGATCAATCATGCTTGTACATCATAGCTGTTCATGTAATCACGCAGGATATTAGAGTTGCTGGATTCATCCCAACAGACCGAAACAGATGCTGCTTATTTTTCTGGAAGCATTGAATCCCCATTATTTGGATCTGCTGGTGGCAAGAATTCTATCCATTTCCCTTTGCCAGACAGTGCTGCTCTGAATGAGCAGGTGATTTTCCATCAACTCCTTTTCTTTCCTGTTTATCGAGTCTTCCTACCATTCTCCCCGCTAAGTTTCGTTCACTTACTACAGTTCACAAAAACTTTAGCTGTTGGAATTATGAGAAACTATTTAGTTGAAAACTCTTGTAGTTTTGAGGTTTGATCGTCAACATGTGTTATAAACTTATAATGATGAAATCCCTGCTATATTTAACTTGCAACATGACTTCCACATTTAATTTGGAAATATTTCTACGGAAAAGATTGCTAAATATATATAAAGTACATGTATAACTAGATTACATAAATTTACATACCAATCAAAATGAAAAGATATATACTCTTGCATGTAAGCATCTTGTGAATAATAATTAAAATGATTTAAATTGCAGATCAAGCGTTTTCTTCTGTTGCTTACTGTCCAAGATACAGCAATGGACATTCCAACTAACTTAGAGGCTCGGAGACGCATATCATTCTTTGCCACTTCTCTCTTTATGAATATGCCACATGCACCCACAGTGGCCAATATGGTGCCATTCAGGTCTAGTTTCTTCTCTTGTGTATTATGTTCTTGTTTGAATTTCTATGTGTTTTTGATTTCATTCAGCCAAGTATTTAGTTCATCCAGTTAAATTTATGGTCGCTTAAATCATTAGACAACTTTTTCGATGCCATAAAGGTTTGTTAAACAGGTTGAAGGCAGATGAAATGACTGAAATTTATGCTTGCGCAACTGCTTTTACATGTAGTTGGTGTCCAAATTCTACCTGAGAATAAAAGCTGTTGCATTTCAGCATACACATTGGTGGTGTGCTTCTTTTGCTAAAGCTGTTCATTTAAAATAGCATTAGATCCTTGTTTGATTATGAGTATTAGGTACAATGTTGACATTCCTTTCCCTGGTAACTTATTTCATTGTGACACGAACAAGGAGGTGTTTGTTTGTGGCTTCTCCTCTTTGTGTACCTTACTTCTTGTGATGTAACTTATTCTTTTGTTGTCATTTGTTTTAGTTGAATGCATTATATATTCATCAGAAAAAAAATCTGATCTATATAGTTAGGATTGATAAACTCATTACATTAGATTTCACTGTGGTTTATAAAGTTCACTCATAGTAATTAGTGGTGACCTTTTTACATTAAGAAGCAATTGGAGCTGAACAACAATCATATTGATTATAAATCTTCTAAACTATATGTTTTGAAGACATGGTGCATATTGATCTTCTTATACATAAAGACAACTGCAATTCCATGATTTGCATCTGATAGAACAATTTTTTCTTGGTACAGTGTTATGACACCACATTACCTGGAGGATATTAATTTTTCAATGGAGGAGCTTCATTCAAGCCAGCGAGAAGTCTCTATCATCTTTTACATGCAAAAGATATTTCCAGGTTAATACAATAATATTTAGTGGCGTTGTAGGCTATCCGTCTGTGTTTATCTCTTGGCAACTGACTCTAGTTTTTCTTAGATGAGTGGAAAAACTTCCTGGAGCGCATGGGTTATGAAAATTTGGATGGGTTGGAGAAGGACAAAAAGGAAGACCTTAGAAATTGGGCTTCTTTCCGGGGCCAAACACTGAGCAGAACAGGTGATTGATAAGATTTGATATTAGAGTAAACTGTAAACCCAGCAGACCAATTTGTCATTTCAGTAACCTCCAGTATGTTTTATATGGTTTTAACAGTTAGAGGAATGATGTACTATAGAGAAGCCTTAAAACTACAAGCATTTCTTGACATGGCTGAAGATGAAGGTTTGCAATCTTGAAATTTTAAATTATTAGTATTTGTTGATTTTTCATTAAATTATTGCCCTTAATGATGCCCAATGACATTACTGAAGTTTTTAATCAAATTTTTTAGAAACATCTATCTAAGTGGCTGAATCTGTTTGTGCAGATATTCTTGAAGGTTATGATGCTGTTGAAAGTAGAAATCATGCATTATCTGCTCAGCTAGATGCATTAGCAGACATGAAATTCACATATGTTGTTACCTGCCAATTATTTGGATCACAAAAAGCTGCTGGAGACCCACATGCACAGGACCTAATTGACTTGATGAAAAGGTAACTTCTACCAAGAAAGGAAAGAATTATTGCACAAGTAAACAAGTTTTAAAAAAAAAAAAAAAAAAAAAACCCTTGAAGTCATATGACTAGAATAATTCATTGCTTGAAGATACCCAACTCTCCGTGTTGCTTACGTCGAGGAGAAAGAAGAGATAGTGGAGAACAAGCCTTGCAAAGTTTATTCTTCAGTATTGGTTAAAGCTATCCCTGATTTTGGTGATCAGGTAATGTTATTTAAATTATGTGACATAATTGGGACTTACTATTGATTTATGTGAGACAGCTTAGATGCAGTATTGTTCTGTAATATCATTAACTTCTGACAAAAAATGCTAAGCTTTAATTTCTCACTGAAAAATTAATAAATAATTGGGATTTGATAGTTTTATTTTTATATACGAAATCCCGAAATGCTAATGTAAATCCCTCTCATCCTCTTTTGTAATCAATTATGCATCTCAGAACTTACACCATATGTATCATTGTTCTTCATAGGAAATATATCGCATAAAGCTTCCTGGTGCACCAACTATTGGAGAAGGGAAGCCCGAAAACCAGAACCATGGAATAATCTTCACTCGTGGTGAAGCTCTCCAAACCATTGATATGAACCAAGTGAGTTTCTTGTCCACTACCATAAGATTAGTCATTTTCATGTTTGTTGCTTTTAAAGTATGTGGCTTTATAGGACAGTTATTTGGAAGAAGCATTCAAAATGAGAAATCTTCTGCAAGAATTTCTTCAGAACCGAGGACGGCGACCTCCTATACTGCTTGGTTTGAGGGAACATATATTTACAGGAAGGTTAGATCCTATAATCCTATAATCCTAAAAACTGAGATTAAAAATCATATGAGATGCTTGCACAGAGTGCATTATGATGCAAAATTTGAGTTGAGACTTGTTCACTCACATAAGCTACAATGAGAAGTATTATGCTTTGAGTAACTCGAAATATGTCTTGGATGAATGATCCCAATGCTTATCTCATAGAGCTGAAATGCTCTTAACTCGTGGCAATACCTCCACCCCATTAGTAACTTTTCATCTACACCTGTTTACATGACCAAACACTGAAATTACTAACTTTAGTATTTGTCCGAGGTTGACTTACTTAATGCTACCTTTAACTATATAGTTAGTGCATTAGTCTTTCATGAAAAATATTTACAGAAAGTATCTTAGTTGACTTGCTGAAGTTTGATTATCATGGTTCCTTCTTATATTTTCTTGCACACTGTGCAGTGTTTCTTCTCTTGCATGGTTCATGTCTTATCAAGAGACCAGCTTTGTCACCATTGGTCAAAGGCTTCTTGCCAATCCTCTCAGGTAATAGACGCCTGTGTGCTGAGATCATTTTTTAATTACATTGCGTTCTTGCTTATGAATGAACACATGTGTTGATGCTTTGTTTTTGAAACTTTAGCTTGGTGTGCTTAACTTTCCCTAGTCTAAACAACATAGGGACCAAGTTAAAGTTTGGCTTGGTAACTCCTGCTAGTCGTTTGCAGTTGTGTACATTTCACTTGGTTGGGTGCTTTCTTTTTTTTTTATTTTTTTATGGCATTGGTTAGTTGGGTGTTTATGAACCATCTATGTATTTCATTATGTCAGTCCGTTAAAAATATTTTGTTATCCAAGTTATTTGTATGTGCTTCTATGTAAATTCTTATAACTACAATACTATTCTTAATGCTCAGGGTAAGATTCCACTATGGACATCCAGATGTATTTGACAGGTTATTCCACATCACAAGAGGTGGATTGAGCAAAGCATCAAAAACAATTAACCTGAGCGAGGATGTTTTTGCTGGTAATATTTAGTGATGTTCAAAACCATATAGTTATCTTGTTATTTTATTCAAACTGCTTACATCAAATACCATGTAGGGTATAATTCTACCTTACGACGGGGATGGATCACGTATCATGAATACATGCAAGTTGGCAAGGGTCGTGATGTAGGTCTAAACCAGATCTCAAAGTTTGAAGCTAAGGTTGCTAATGGTAACAGTGAACAAACTATAAGTCGTGACATATACCGCCTTGGACGTCAGTTTGATTTCTTCAGGATGCTGTCTTGTTATTTCACAACCATTGGGTTTTACTTTAGCAGCCTGGTAATTTCTTAAATTTCTTCTTGCTACTAAGATAAAGTTCTCTAGTTTTATGCATAATGTCGTAGCAATTATTGAAAATGATCTGCGAATTGTAGTAAATCAATGCAAAATATCCCTTCATGCTCAATGCCAATCTGTATTATTTCTTAATCAGTAGTCAGTACATACTTTACATTTATGGTAGATATTCTCTAATCTAATTATCACATATGGGGTTGTTATGATGACATGCCTTGTATGCTTTGCTGTTACCTCTAACTGAATGTCATATTTGGCATATAGCCACCATTGGATGTGATTTAATCTAAACTCTGCCATAAACTTCTCAGATATCAGTTATTGGAATCTATGTGTTCCTTTACGGACAGCTATACCTAGTTCTCAGTGGCTTGGAAAAAGCTCTCGTAATTGAGGCTAGACTGCAGAACATACAATCCTTGGAAACAGCTCTTGCCTCCCAGTCATTTATACAGCTTGGGCTATTAACAGGAATGCCAATGGTGATGGAAATTGGACTTGAGAAAGGGTTCCTCAATGCACTAAAAGATTTTGTCCTGATGCAATTGCAGCTGGCTTCTGTTTTTTTCACGTTCTCCTTTGGAACAAAAATCCATTATTACGGCCGAACAATTCTGCATGGTGGTGCTAAATACAGACCCACTGGGCGTAAGGTTGTTGTGTTTCATACTAGCTTCACTGAAAACTACAGGTTGTATTCAAGAAGCCACTTCGTCAAAGGATTTGAGTTACTGCTCCTGTTGATTGTTTATAACTTGTTTAGACGGTCCTATGAGAGCGGCATGGCATATGTACTAATCACTTATTCGATTTGGTTCATGTCAATCACTTGGTTGTTCGCTCCATTTCTTTTTAATCCGTCTGGATTCAGTTGGGACAAGATAGTAGATGACTGGAAAGATTGGAATAAGTGGATCAGGCAGCAGGGTGGTATTGGAGTTCACCAAGATAAAAGTTGGCAGTCTTGGTGGATAGATGAGCAGGACCATCTTCGTCATTCTGGGATGAGTTCTAGGTTGTTTGAAATACTCCTTTCTGTTCGGTTTTTCCTGTATCAGTATGGTCTGGTCTACCACCTTGACATTTCCCAGAATAGCAGGAATTTTCTGGTTTATTTGCTTTCATGGATAGTGATCCTCGTTGTTTTCTTGTTAGTAAAGGTAAACCTTACCGTCACTTCTATTACAAACTATGCTCATATCTAAAATGCAATTATGGAGAAGAAATCTGTCTTCTTCTTCTATTTTTTATTATTATTTTTTTTTTCTCAGAAGTATGGATTAGAGGAAGGTCTTTTGATTTGTGATTTCTCAAATTATCTACTTGGCTTCACTCTATGCAGGCAGTGAACCTCGGAAGGCAACGGTTCAGTGCTAGACATCACCTTTGGTTTAGGATATTCAAAGCAACCCTCTTCTTAGGTGTTCTTTCCATCATAATATCTCTCTCTCTTGTGTATCATCTATCTTGGATGGACTTGGTTGTGTGCTGCCTAGCATTTTTGCCAACAGGTTGGGGTTTGATATTGGTAAGTTTAATGACTGATATATCTTTTTCTTTCAAGATTTGCTTTTCTTTCCTACTTTCCACTAATTTACTTTGTTCATTCAGTTTGCGCAAGCTGTGAGGCCCCTGATAGAGAGTACTGGATTGTGGGAATTCACCAGAGTACTTGCTAAAACATATGACTATGGAATGGGGGTTGTTCTCTTTACACCGATTGCTGTCTTGGCATGGCTTCCGATTATATCAGCATTCCAGACTCGATTCCTGTTCAACGAGGCCTTCAATAGACACTTGCAGATCCAACCGATTCTTCAGGGGAAGAAGAAGAACAGATAGATCATAATGTAGCGATGATTTCATAGTACATAATGTACAGTCATTATATTTGCAATTCTTTATAGATTGTGGAAATGCTTCATCTGTACAGCAGGAACCAGGATCACGTTATTAGTGAATAAAAATACAGATTTCATGCGCCAACGAAAGCCTATGAGATTTAGTGTTTTTGGTGAATAACTAGCCTAACCAAGCAAGAAGCAATGCAACACCATGAATCTGAACAATCAGACAATTTTTCAGTAAACAATTATAAAAATCTAAGATCGGTAAAGTTCGAAAGTTCTAGGTATTTGAGAATCACACCAAAAAATACTTTGTGAAATTTCAAAAGTTCAAAATCCTATATTTTGTCACAAACCTGTAGATATATTTTACTCTTTGCTTGTAAATTCGGAATTGGTTTGTTAATATCGGTTGACTATAGAATATTCCCAAAGGTGTTGGATGGTTGCCTAAAGAAGATAATAACAATAATAATAAATTTAAAACATTCAGTAGACAACCACCGAACACTGCAAACGACGTTTATTAATCATTCACAAAAACACTGAAAGGACCGCACAATTATTACCTAATCACAAAACTCTTTGAAGTGCATTTGTACAACAAACAGAGAACGCTATGAAGATCATTCAATAGTCAATCACCGAACACTAAAATGACGTTTCTGTAGCTGACATCAAACATTTCCAGGGGAAACTAGGAAATTCATTTGGGGACAACCACGTGAGTCACGTGACCACCCTCCTCCATGTATAAACCTTTTCCCCATTTGCTCTTACCTTCGCACAAACAAACATGATTTCACGTTCTACAAAATTACTCACCCATCCAATCCTTCAAAGCCCATCTTTCTCCACACTCCCATCTTCCTTCTCCCAAATCCCAAAAAAGCTCCACCACAAAGACTGGCTATCCCCAAACGAAGTTCTCCAAGTCTTTACATCCCTCCAAGACCCCAGCTCAGTCCTCACAGCCCTCGACCACTACTCCAAGCGCAAGGACTACAAGCCCAATGAAGCCCTCTACACCTTGATCATCGACAAGCTCGCCCGAGCCCACCTCTTCGACGCCGTGGACAATGTCATGAACAGAATCAAATCCGAAAGGAAATGCCGGTTATCCGATGATTTCTTCCGCAGTGTTATCAAGAACTACGGCAATGTGGGTGGTCACATTAAGAAGGCGATACAGACCCTTTACGATATGCCCAGTTTCGGGTGCTGGCCGAGTGTGAAGACCTTCAATTTAGTTCTGCATTTGCTGGTCTCGACCAAGATGTTTGATGTTGTTCATCAGGTTTATTTGATGTCGCCGCAATTGGGTGTCGAGATTGATGCTTGTTGTTTGAATATAATCATCAAAGGACTGTGCGAAAGTGGGAAGCTGGATAGTGCACTCCAGGTGCTCGACGAATTTCCCCAGCAGAAATGTGAGCCGAATGCGCTGACGTTTTCGACGCTGATGCATGGGCTCTGTGTCAATGGGAGAGTGGATGAGGCTTTTGGGTTGCTCAAGAGGATGGAAAATGAGGGCATTGAGCCGGATTCGGTCACGTTTAATATATTGATAGCAGGGCTTAGGAAACAGAAGAGATATGATGAGGGCATTGAGCTTTTGGAGCAAATGAAGCTCAAGGGGTGTGCTCCAAATCCAGCTTCCTATCAGGAGGTTTTGTATTGTTTGCTTGATGCACAGAGGTTCGCTGAGGCGAAACAGTTTATGATTCAGATGGTTTCAAAGCGTGTTGGTCCGAGTTTCGTGTCGTACAAGCAACTGATTCAGGGGTTGTGTAAAGAAAATAAGGTGGAGGATCTGGATTGGGTTTTGAGGCAGATGATGCGACAAGGTTTTGTGCCAAAGATGGGTATGTGGAGGCAGATTATCAGAAGTGTGTTTTCAAAGAAGAGCAACCATTATTGTGTTTCTTGTGAAGAGACTATAGATGATTTGATCACTTGAAATGGATCAGTCTGTATTTTAGTCATAAACTGAAATCACTTTGTTATCCAAGACCTGCTTGAGATTCAGAAATTACAAAATGGAAGCTATAGATTTTGAGTTATCTGATAAACACGAAAGTTGTGGGTAAAAGTGCTCCCATAAGGCCATAACAAAGTAAGAAGGTAACAGTATTTCATTGGCAAACAAAGATTTACCGACGAAAGCAAAAGTTTCCCACAGAAAATAAAATAGAAAGCGTTAAAAACATCATCGGATAAAGGCCCATAATGCGAGAAATAGAAAGTGATGAAATTTCGTTGGCAAATAAATTTTGTCAATAACCTCCCATAAAAAAATTTCGTCGGTACACAATCTTTCATGGACAAGAATTCATCCGCATAAGCCTAAAATTTTGTCGGCAAAATTTTCAAGTAAAAAATAAATTAGAAAGGGACAAACATTCACCATTAAAGCAGTTATCAGTGTGTCAGTATGGACTTGAAAGTTAGTCAACATTTTCTTTATGTAGAGTCGGAACCTCTTTGGGTCCATCAATGTGTTTTTTTTTTTTTTTTTGTCAATGATTGTATTAGAAGATTCAAAATGATCAAGCAAAATACAAGAGGTACATAAGACCCCAGCAAAAGAGACACATAGGCCTAGATAAAGAGGCACACAGGCCCAGCAAACATAAAATAAAGCCCACAATGGGTCAAACTTAGAGACAAGCCAGAAGCCCAAAGAACAATTACAAACCCTAATCCTATCAAACAGCCACCAAATCTGCTGCCGCAAAGAAATACCGCCGCCAAATTCATGCCGCTCCATGAACAGAAACCACCACCATCGAACCATATCGTGCCACTTCCTCCACTAGTCGGAACACACACAGGGCTCAAGAATGCCCAAGAGAAACAAAGTAACCGTAGAGGCTGTGATTGTCGAAGCAATCGGGACAACCTCTTTAAAGTGGATAAAAATCTGCCAACAGACGAAAGCTTGCCTAGATGTGGTGGAGAAGAGAGCAGATCTGGAAGCAAGCATCGTCAATCTCGTCCAAAGAAAGCATGATCGAAGTTGGAGGTAGAACTCAGAGAGAAAAATTTGGTGACTTGAGAGGAAATGTGGTTTGTGAAGAAGGATAAATCGAGGGATGGAGAGGAGGTGAAGGTGGTGGTGAACAGAGAGTTTTCCATCGTTAGAAATCTCACTTGGGGAATGGGAGGAAGTTGGTCATTGATGAAGTGGGCAGATCTGGTCGAAAAAGGAAGTTGGGTGAAGGTGGAGATGGATGTGAAAGTGACGGGGGCAGTGGTGGGTGGGGTGGGAGTGGTGGTGGACTCTCAAAATAATGTTGGATCTAGAGAAGATTTCTAGAGAGAAGGAGGACCCTCTCTCTAGAAATTTTCTCTCACAGGTTTCCTGAAAATGTATTATCCCATCAGTATGTCAGTATAGACTTTCAGTGTGAAGTCTAGTGTGGACATTATTGGTCGAAGATTGTAGAATGATGTTTCATTACTCATTGTAATTGATTCATTCTGAATGAAGTTATTTTCTAATAATAAAAAAAAGGCAGTCATCATAAAGAACAATTCTTAGGTTCACCCCTAGGGTGAATGAACATATTCACCCTCTCTTGCGATTAATGCATAATAACTGTATAATTTTCTAATCCAACCATTCATGTTATATAACGTAATACAAAGATTTGCTCTGTAAAAAATCAATCAAATTGAAGACCTTTTAGTTATCCATTTCTATGAAATACATGGACGGTTCATCATAGTAGTAGTAAGTGTTGTTAGAACCATCCATTTGTTTGATTCAATTAGATAATTAAACGAATTCTGATTCGATTGATCTTTTACAAAGATGATCTTTAAAGGATAATTTAAGATATAAACCGTTGGATTATAAATTTATTAAGAAAAAATATGTTAATCGACAACGGGGGTAAATATGCTCGTTCACCCTAGGGGTGAACCTAAAAATTGTCCCATCAGAAGAATCTCCCTAATTAAAAGAAATCAAATGAAAGATATCGAAATTTTGTGGGAGAAAACCTCCTTGAAAAATAAAATAAAAATGGCCAAAACTTTCTCTGATGAAAACTTTCTCTTATCAATCTTATCTACAGTGACAATATTGATCTTCACCCCCTAAGGACCTTGATCATGAACTGCAGAAGTCTGATGCAAGACTTTGAATTCATTCAGATTAAGCACATTCATCGTGAGCGTAATCTGGTTGCAGACATTCTGGCTAAGAACAGTATCCTTCATGCCAAAGGAATCTGCATCTTGCATGACCCTCCTGCCTTGATTACTGAATATTTGTTGGACGATATTGTTGGGACCTCTAGAGCTAGAGGTTTTATGGCTAGCTGTGCTAGTTAGTTGTTTCTTTTCTGTTTTCTTTCTGGGCTGATGGCCCCATATGTACCAAAAAAAAAAAAAAAACTTTCTCTGATGAAAAATTCATCGACTTGTCTCATATAAGAGAGAAAAAAAGGAAGGAGAAAACATTTAGCTTACACAATTGTCTTCCTCTCAGTGTGGTCCGTTCAGCTCATATATGTCATTAATTGTGACAAACCCGTAACTGTATAGAAAGTGTGGCATATGATTTCATTGCTTAATTATATGCCGAACATAACAAAAATGAGTAATGGACATACAATATGGCTCCGATTACCATAGTATCCTACAATCTTTTTCAGCTTGAAAATGAATGCTTTGTTTTCTTTGTTCTGTGTGCATATTTACGTGAATTTACTAGTTTTCTTCCCCGGAACAACAGCATTAGTATTACATAACAGAATCACCTCACAAGAGGTAGAGGATGGCTATCTATGAAAACAAGAGAATCCTACACATATTACTACCTTGTCAACTGCACAATTAGCAAACCCCTTAATCCTAGAGCTAAACAAGGATGCATGCAAATGTGAAAACTGGCTGAGCTACATGCTCCTTCGAATTTAATGCATCAGTACTGGAAACAACCGGCATCATTTCAACTGTTTTGGAGGAGCATCATCCTCATCAGTAGAGTTAAATTCTTCTAAAGTTTTTCTTTCCCTCCCTTTGTAAGAATCACTTTGACACTTCCTAAAATCTCGAGAAGATTTTTTTGCTGGTTTAAGGAAACTCTTTGCCTTGTCTAAACCCTTGCCCTTGTCCTTTCCCTTTGAACCACTCCCTCCAGAAGTGACAACCCCTTCCTTCAAACCCTTACCCTCTTGAGGGTTGGAAAGATCATCCTCCACAATAAATCTTACCGCAATATCTTTTTCACTAATTTCCTGAATATTAGCATGTCCAGATCCAACAGTCTCTCTAAAGCTGCTTGAATCATTCTCCTTTTTGGAATTCTTGTGGAATACCGAGCAGATCCTGTTTAGACCCTTGCGAACTGCTCTCATCCTGTGTTTATCCTCGTGATTCTTTTCAGTGCCACTGTCCTCATTAGTTGGGGAGACAGAGGTGACTGAACTATGGCCACCAGTATCATTTTGAATCTCATTATCAAGGAGCCGACTCTTTCCTTTTCTACTCTCCCAAGTTTGTGAAACTTCACTTCCTGGGTGATGGACCCATATTCCAGTCTCTCTTTGCCCATCAACATCAATTGGCTCAAAGTTATCTGCCACTTTTTCAAACTTTTCTGATGATGCAGATGAGAAGGAACTTTTATTACTAGTGTCATTGGCAAACCTTTTTCTTTCATCTTCCACATTTGGTGTTTCCTCAACATTTGGATTATCACCCCCCTGCATATGCGTAACACATTCAAGTCCAAGACGGAGTGCACACTTGATCAGCCTGTGGTTAAATTCTTATTTATCCAGAAACTAGACCTATGAATTCTTTAGATTGCATTACCTTATTAGTAGAGCATAAGTAATTAAGAGAAAGTCAAAAATACCTTGGGATTATCTTCAACCACAGTTACTGCAAGATGGATCCTTCCTGTTTTTATATTCTGAAGAGGCAACCACATGTCATGCCTCTGGCCATCTCTATACTCACCAATGTTAATGGAGCAGAATCTGGATACAGAATAAGGTAAGTTAGACCGACAAACAAAAACTGACTTGGGAAAAAACTTAGTCAGGCAAAACAAAAGTAACACACAAAAATTCATTAACATTGGTTAAAGCGATGATTCAAGACTCAACAAAATAATATGAAAAGCTTTGTAGTGACAGCAACTAAATCTACAGCCTGCCCATATTCTGGTATCCCTAAGTCATTCAATTCATCAACTTCTGAATACTGATCAATTAAATAACCTCTAAATAAGTTCAGAAACAAACCCAAGGCAATCATCAACAAATCGGTCCTTGTCACGAACTTCAATAGATAGCACAGTAGATGAATCCCATGTAATAATGGGCATCTTGAATTCTTCATGCCATTTTGGAGCCAGTGTTTTCTTTTGTGTCTTTGTCCTGAACCGGTAAAGGCCCAATTGACCCTTAACATAAGGGTCAGATAATCCTGACAACATATTGAATATAACTTAAGGAAACTACACTGTGGAAATTTAAAGAGCATGAGTGTATTATCAAATAAACAACTAACCATTTAGATCTGCAGCTTTAATGTCAGATGCTTCAATAACTTCTACTCTGACATGTCCAAGAGATTCCTTTTCATTCACAGAGAACCAACTCTCTGTCAGTCAAAAAAGCAGAATCACTAAAAAATGAAAGATTTCCTCAGGTAAGAAATCGGAAAAGCTTTTTATCTGGTCTGCAAGTGAAATAGAAGCTAATCATAATGTCCCAAGGAACATGAAATTTATTATTCATTCCAAAAGGAAGATTATGGAGAACAAAGCTGTTATGACATTTATCTCAAGTAACTCACACTTGCTCCAGCCTCTGGGTTAGTGAATTAGGCTGATACTGACATGTATCTTAATATTACTGATTTTAATAGGAGTTTCACAATGGGAATATAATTAACAGTTAGTAGTTCTTGCAACAAAGAATTGGGTTTAAATATTCTAAAATTTTAAAGTTAGTAGGCATTCAGAAATATATTTCTCCTGTTACCTTGCTGCGGTGAGGCGAATTTCTCCATGTCAACAACCAGCATATTTGGCTGCAAGAATAGTTAATAATTATATTTAAAACACTTTACCAATAGTGTAGATGAAATATGAAACTGCATCAACCAAAAAAACCCCATTGTTTGCTTATTCTCTAAGAAATCATGAATTAAATTTATACATTTTACTGCATCGCTAGAAACTTAACCTAACTTCCTATATATGAAATGTATCATGAATGAACAGAGAACTGAACGGACAAAGGTCTCTGAAAAAGTAAAAGAGGCATCCCAAGTCTTTCATTCAAAACCAGACAAGATATAAAGGCTGCGAACAGAACATCCATTGGAAAAGAATTTACAGATAGGAGTCTCAAAGTCCAAAAGTCATGCCTCAACAAGGGTCTGCTCAAAGGCAATGGAAAGAAGCTTTTCCTGTGAGAGAGAACAAACAAACGAGCAAGTCAGAGAGAGGTGAAAGACCGTGTACAGAGATTAGTCAAAATTAACTTTGCTTCAAACATGATAAAATATTACCAGCCACCCAGCAATTCCTGGAAGAACTGTAACATCAAGGCCATGTGTAAAAATAGGCTTGACGGTCATCTGAAAATATGGAGGCTCAATGAAGCATATCCGCAGACGGCCAAGGAAAGGCCACCTACGAAGAAACTTAACCCCAATCAACAGCTGCAAAAGAAAGGATAAAAGCTGCCTGATCAGAACATATAAACTGTTCATGATTTTATTTCCCCTGCAACTAAGGAGTAAAAATTCCACATATTGTCAAGTTACATCTATTGAACAGATTCAATAGGTAACATAGAACATCTAACTTGAGTTTTTCTTTTTCTTCATCTTTCTCCCTGAAAATAATCCTTTACATTTACAGATCCCAAATGCTATTGCAGTAAAACAAAATAGAGTAAACATCATCATTTGCAATGTTTCCCAAAGGCACAAAGAATGTTCTTAGAATTTCCAAATCAAATAAGAAATATAATAAAAATAATAGTATATTATCGAAATGGCAAAGTCATCTAAACAAATTTCCATGGTTTTTGTGCAATGAATCATTTTATCATACAAATGACAACTCAGTCCTTCCTTCAATTACAGTGAAGGAGAAGGTTGCCATATAATATAAACAATAGGATTGAATGAAATGGTGACACACTTTCAATAACTTAAGGAGAGCGGAAGTTTTAGAAAGAATGCAGTAGAAGGGTAGGTGTACACCAGATGAATAAGTACTTCTGTACTTCAGAAGAAAGCAATATGATTTGCACAAAAAAGCAGGACACATATAAGCAACATATTTGAGACATAAAAGCGCAAACAAACAAAGAATAATGTCAAGATTCTACACAAACAATAGTTCCACATGATTTAAATGCTCAGAAATCCACTAACATTTCATTCCTATACCTTAGCTAAGCTTATAAGTAATTACACTAACTAACCAGAACTGGGGAGTTACAATTATCAATCAAAAGTTAAATTGCATGGAGGTGCCACCTGGAAAAAAGCATATGCATTCTTCTATGTATATGTAATGCTTAGCATAATTTACTTGCACAAAATATATCCTTTCTCAATTTTAAAATGACCTTAAGATCACATCTCAAATTACATGTTAGTCAAACACATACCTTCCCTTCAACATGCATGCCTGTAATATGCAACTTTGCCCACATCCCGAAACCCAGTCTTTTCCTCAACTTCACAGCGAGTATTGCAATCATATCATCAGCTGTCAGAAAATTCAGTCCCAACTCCACAACCTGCATTCAGTACACTGCAATACTTCAGCCACAAAGAGGACATGAACCTATTGATTCACTATGGATAAAGAAAAGCATACCAAGTGGTCATCATCATTAGACTCGCGAACAACTCTAATATCTGTGAGCATAGGTGCATTTCTTCCTAAGTAAAGGTGCTGAACCACTGCTTCCTTCTGCAATTGTATATTCAATTGTTGTTAATAATGGAAAAAGTGTATCAAAACAACTAGATAACAAGTTATAATGACCATATACATGAAGCTGAAGCTAACCATCTACTCGAGACAGTGATCAAAATGACACTATTGAATTCACAACAAACCTTGATTCTGTTTCCCCAAAATTTTTCCCTTAAAAGCGCCATAAGAAATCCAAAACATTTAAAAAGAGCACTATGGACCAAGTGATCAATCTAAACCAATAATACAATGGAAAAGATAAAATCCAACTTATATAACTCAGAAGGTAAGGTCATACGGCAGTCCATGGTTTGTACTTCTCCAAAAACCAAGGTATAATAGGGAGGAGAATCTTCTGTGAAGCAATCTGTTCTATACATATAGGCCATATCTTTTCAAGTGCATGGTTCAACCATCGCACTGTTTCAGAATCAGAAAGTACCTGAAGCATTGGAAAAGGCAACAAGTAACAATGAAATTTAACCAAAAGTGGAATATGCAGACTATTTAGCACAACCAGGAATGGCACAATAGGGAAAATTAATACTTAACCCTTCTCTGATTAGACTGTCTTCTTTCCTCGAATTGTAGTTTCTTTCGCAATCTCATAACATAGCGCTCATGAACCTTGAAAAAGTACAAGAAACAGTTCTTATTAAGGACTCCAATTGCAAATACCTTGTAGCACTTACCCAATTATCAAATCAAACAACTTATCAACGATAAAGAGCAAAGAGTAAAGACAAGGTTGAAGCTGATACCAGCAACCAAAAATTTGTACTCTTTGAGAAGACAAATAGCACACTATAATGTGCGTGATTCTAATTCATAGCATAAAGAAACAGTTAAACTTCCTCTAATCCTATAGAACAGGATTTTTTTAACTATAAATGAATAAATACACTTACTAATGAAAGAGAAGTGATCCATACCAGGTAGAGATAAATCAGAGAGACAAAGTAGGCAACTGGGTAGCAGCAATTGTACTGAGCAAGCAACCAAAGCACAAATAACACAAATCCCACATGGTGTAAGATTGAAACCTCTGTAATGTCCATATCTTCTTCTTCGACCAGAAAGTCACACCTCCTAGTAGCTCATACAAACAGAGGAAATTCCTAATCGCTTTCTCTCCTTATTTTGTTTTTTGTTTTTTGCTGGGTTTACACTTTACAACCACCCCTAACCGCCCTCACAAGAAGGGTAAAAGAAAATTTAACAGAAAAATATCTCACACATTCACAACATCAAATGGATTAAGAAAAGGGAAACCCCAAGATTGAATCTTTAAGCTGAAGACATCATCAAACGCCATAAATGAACCGAACCCAGAAAAGGAAAATCACCACAAATTTATTATTTCAAGACTTTCCTTTCCCCAGAAGAACATATACACATTTCAAACATTTACAACAACAAAAGAAAGACCTAATGTCTCACACCAGAACAAGACCCAGAAAACCAAAATTGTAAAACAAAAACAGAGGGATGGAAAATATCAATGTACGTACAAACAAGAAAACCAAGATGAGAAGAGAATTGTGTTATGGTTTGCGTTTCAGGAGGTGACCAGATGTGTGAAACGGCACCGTATGGGTGACCAATGAAGTAACCGGCGGGAAGTAACGTGGCGGAAGAAGGGGGGAGAGGGCCAATTTTGAAGCAGGAAGACATGAATTCATGATGAGGCAGCGTTTGCCGTTTGCGTTTCTGAAGTTGCCTACTTTTGCCACTTTTTTTAAAACTGGGATTTGCGCGCCACGTGTGTAGGATACTCCATGCACGCGTGTACGTCACATTTTAACTAACTCATGGGTACCCATAAGCTTCTGCTCGGCCTTCACAAATTAAATTAGGAATAAATTCTGTCCTGAAGTCTTTATTAATGAAAATGCAGAATATTTGGGATGAAATCTGCTGTCCCAAAAACCCTCTCCCAACACTATCCCCATGTTTTGATTGGCTTAGAATGATTAAAAAAATCATTATCTTAATCTTTCTTTCATTTTCTAATCTTAATGGACCAATCAGAATATGGAGACAGGCTTGGCACATGGTTTTTGGGGACAGCAGATTTCATCCCAGAATATTTGGAGAAAACATAGAGGCTGAATTCTAGTTTACAATAAATATAGAGAGAACATTCTGAAATAATATTAAAGATTGCAAAAATCAAGCTCTTGCATATGCAAAGCTTACACCGTATGTAAACTTATGATTACCAAGCTTCAAATATGCATGATTGAATAATAACTTCGTATAATAAACTGCATAGATTATGATGTTATTTCATGATGAATAAGTTGAATGTATTTGAAATTTTCCAGAATTGGGTATTGAATATCACCATGGATTACCAAGATTAGAATTCCAACTTGTTCCGATTGTGCATTTTTGTTCTTGAAATCTTGTTCTAGGTTTTGCTTCTTACTGCAACCTTACCTAATCCTACCTCTCCAAACATGACTCAAATTAGTATTGTGTAGGACTAAACCATTGCAACTCTACAAGTGGCCTAGTGGTTATTCCCTAGTTGGGTGTGCTCCCCAACTTAGGTTCGAACCCCGAAGCTGTCAAAGTCCCGAAGCTGTCAAAGTGGTCAGGCACTGTGTTGCAATGCACAGTTGAAGCATTTCACATGTGCCGCATATGTTTATCTTGGGCCTACGAAGCCTTTGGGTTCCCTTTGACAAAGTAAAAAAAAAAAAAAAGTATTGCGTAGGACTACTCATGGGAAGCCCACTTAAATATTAACAATAGAGTTACCCAGAATAATGTTGGATACCAAACGACCCCAAATACTCTTACACTTTTTAAGTTGCACACATAGCCGAGATGCTATTAGGCAGTCAGACAACTACTTTGTGCAGACTTGCTCCGACACTAGAGGGTAATTACGTGCATTAACAAATAAATATAGATTAATTTGCAATTTTAATCATTTAAATTTGTTTACTTTCGACAATAAATTAAAGTATCTGATTACGAGTTTTTTTTTTTTCATTTTCTTTTGGGCTAAAAAGGCAAAATTATGAGGAGTGGAGAAATGTAAAAACAAACTAGAGATAATATCGACTCAGAGAAATTTCGATTTCTCCCGATATTCTCTTGGTAAGTCAAAGATATATCGAGACCCTAAAAAAACGGAAATATCGTGGAAATTTCGAGGATATTATCGATTTTTCAGTCCTTGGTTAAAATTTAAGCGGGATTGTTATCGCGTTTGGGTGTGAACAAAACTTGATCTAACCAATCACATCTATATAAATGTGTAATCAATTCTTATTAACAATTATCAAATGTAATGTCACTCCACTAATTGGCCTGAATATATGCCAAGCAGGACCACATCCACATGATTATGCTTCAGCAATTGGATGGTGTTGATTTTCCTGTGAGAAGGAATTATTGAATTTCTCAAAATTACTTACGTGTGGATCAATTCTTCTTCCATGTGGATTAGGTTTAGGTTTCTTGCATCTGAAAATTCTATAAATTATATGAACGATCGACTTCTCCCAAGTGCGCACCAGAAGTTAGAAACTAATAAGAAGACGAGAAACAAAGCTAGCACGTACGCTTCGTACTCGTGCGTAAAAAAAATGGCAGCTCACGATGATCCTCCTCCGGGCTACAGATTTAGACCTGACACAGAACAACTCCTTGTTCATTATCTTCGTCCCAAACTCGACGGAGAAGGCTTTCCCCAAGGGCTTGTTCCTTTCTGCGATCTTTATGGAGATCAAGAACCATGGCAGATATGGGAAGCTTTCAAAGAAACATCAGAGAAAGACCGAGAAAGAAAAGACCTTTATTTTCTTACCCAACACAAGAAGAAGACTCCAAATGGCAAGCGCAAAAGCCGAACAGTCGGCGCGGGTACCTGGAAAGGCGAAGACGCCGCCAAAAAAGTACTTGTTGCTTCTCAAAGAGTTATTGGCAAGAGAAAAAGATTTCGTTACGATAACAAGGGCTCGGCGCAAAACGGTCGCTGGCTCATGCACGAGTTTGAACTTGATGCATCTTTACTGCGAAACAAACGTAAAGCAAAGGAGTATGTTCTTTGTATTCTTAGAAAGAACGATAAATCGGAGAAAGATCGGAAACAAGAAGGACAAGAGGATCAAGAAGAAGATGTGATGAGTTGCGACTATGGTGATCAAAAAGGTGGAAACCTTCATGAACCTGAGTTCGTTGAAGAATGACCAGTACTACTCAACAACGTCCCAGATGAACTTCGTAAACATGCAATGCGCTTTGTGGTATACCTAGAGAAACAGATTGCTGAGCAGGCTATGAAAAAGAAATTAGAATAAATAGAGGGGCAGCTGATGAGTGATGACTGGTGCTGATGATGGTTATTTTCTCGAGCAACTACTATAGGAGTATTATTATCAGGTGTTGGAGCTGGGTTATACCCCATTTTAGAGTTGAATCTCTGCTGAAAGCCTGAAATTAATATGAAGCGTTACTAAGTTTTTTTCAAGACATATAGATGTGACTCATGCGAGTATGATTTGATGAAAAATATGACCAAATAATGTATAATTCTTAGTTACATTATATCACTAAAACCATAACAATCATGTTCACCTTTACTAATACATAAGCCTTTTTCATGTAACATGAAGTTCGATCTCTTTATTTGTGGTATACGTGTTTTTGAAAGTAAATTTTTTCTTTTAATAAGTTGTTCATTATCATTGATAATCCAAAAGTTGAAAATATGCATACATCTTCCATGGCTGTTGCTATTACTAAATCTAACAAGGTATTCGCACTAAAACAATAATACTCTATCGATCGAGAAAAGTAAGAATGCAAAAAACAAACTATTACGTGTTTATTCACCAAAAAAAAAAAAAAAACTATTACGTGTTGACTATGGGCCTAAGAGCATTGGTAAGGACGGTGCATCTCAGTTTGCCTCTCCCTGCCGCGTGAGACTCCCAAATTTACGCACTTCACCAGATTGACGTTATAGGTATAGCCTTCTCGATACCCCACCAACTCAGAAAGAAGGCGGCACCCAACCACTAGAGTAACACCTTCGGAACAAAGATTAGGAGAGTTAGGGCTCTATATGCTGTTTACATAATCATAAACTTACCAAATGGTAAAATCAGGAGACTTGTTGCATTGGTGTAAAATACCTTTTGTTATATATTTAGGGGGAATCATTTATTTCATTGGCTTAGATTTTTCCTCAATGATTCCAACCTTTATTTGGCTGGCCATCTTAATTAATTACTTTACTTAAAGTGCCTTGACAATATCCCGTTTATAACAACTTATATGCAAAGTCAATGGTTAGACTTAAATCTTTAATCATATCCAGAAAACTTGAAATGAGAATAAAGGGAAAACGGAAAAAAGAAAAACCATAGCAGTATTTATTTGCTAAATTTTTGTTACACTGAAAAACATAGTTTTTTTTTTTAGAAAAGGAGATAACTTCATTCAGATATCAAGGGCCAGAAGGCTCATACATCCAAAACTGTCTTACACCAAACTCATAAATGGTATAAGCTACCAGACAAATGACAGACTACCTTCACTGTTAACACATGCGCTCAATTATTGAGTCTAAACACAAGAAATAAAACCACCCTACTAACCTCTCATGTAGTAGTAGCCTAGTCGACTAGAGACCGCAATTGGTGTACAACTAGAGAAACTAAGATGCAAGTAGTAGAAATTCAACTTCTAGTGAAAGGCAAAGGAAGCTGGAAAGATTAAACCTTTCCTTTGCCCTTGTCCCTAGGGCTAGGACCAGTTTCAGTGCTAGTAGGATAAGTAATCTTCAGGGGAGTACCATCAAGCTTCTTGTTAGCACGTTGAGTCTTATTCTTGCTTCCAAGAGGCCTACCAGACTTCTTTTTCAGCGTGACCAAAGTGAGGTGGCCATCCTCCTCAATGAGGCCAAGTGCCTCAGCATGCAGTGTTGGAATCTTGCCACCCAAGATGGTTTTAAATTTCTTGGGACTAGGATGGCAAGCACCACCACGCTCCCGCTTTTTGGACGGTAAAACAGTCTGTTGCTTCTGCGTACCTGGAGTAAGAACAATGTCGCCAGAAACAGCCAGTTCAGGAACCTCACCTAGACTTTCGTTACTCTCCAAATCGTGCGCTAAAGCAATGTCTGCCACCCCAGTACTAACTACTGTTGGAGCCGGCTCAATGGGAGAAGAAGACTCCGAGGTCGGACGCTCCACTCGACGAAAAATAGGGCACTTCTTCCTTGGAACGGACGGGGAAGTAGAGAGAAAGTCTCCCTTATGTTTAGCAGAGAAAGCAAAGGAAGTCCCTGAGGTCGAAGCTCCTAGAAAGTGTAAAACCCTAGGTGTAGGGTTTACTGCAGTGGGTTCCTCACAAGCAAGTCCAGCATGTGTGATCAAACCACATTGAGTGCATCTCCCCCGCAGATGCTCGAACTGAAACTGCAACATGGGTTCAACCCCAGTATCTAGGAAGACTCTTCTTTCCATCAGGATCGGTTTAGATATGTCATGGATGAATAAAACCCTAATCACCCCCTTCTTAAATTCCTTCTTGTCATACTCCAAAAAACCGCCCAAAAGGTTGCCAATCAAGGTGAGATTCTCGGGTTCTTCATACAGAGGAGGTATGCCAGAAACCCTAGTCCAGATCCGTAGATGTTTAAACTGAATTTCATGCAGAGGCTTGACTCCATCATACACTTCAAAACAGACAGGGGCTCGGTCAAAACACCATACTCCCCCTTGAAGAACCTTGTTCCGATCACGTGTAGCAGCGAAAGAGAACGAGAACAGGTCCCCAGGTCGCTCTTGAACCCTAAATTCCTTATCCACCATCCAGGTTCGATTGAAGTGAGACATGAATGCCTTTGGGTCGATAGGTTTCCGAGCCAAAGGCTTTCCAAGGAGAAAAGATTGGGAGGACTTCCGCACGGGACCTCCGCCGATCTTCCCCAGGTCAGGGGCGCATCCCCCTTCGGCAAGGGCAAGCGAGGCAGCAAAACTCGCCGTTACCGCGTCAATGGATGCCATAGGTAAAGAGAGAGAGTAGGTGAAAGGAGGTAGAGAGTGGTGAGGGAGGCTAGGAGGTCGTAGGCAACTAGGGTTGAGAGAAAAGCTCTCCTAGGGTTTTTTGGTTACTCGGAAGAATTTTGTTTTTCTTCATTTTTTATGTTGAATAAACAATATACTGAAAAACATAGTTGAAACCGAGACAGCTAGCAGTAACAAAACATCATCTAAGAAGCACAAGATCGAGAGGCCCTTTTGTTCTAGGCACTAACTATATGACAGTTGGATTCAAAGAAGCATATGCAAGCAGCTCCTCATTTTTTTCAAATATGGCCATGTCTTCTTCTTTTAAAGTCAAGCTTGCTTCTATGCCACGTCCATCACTGGTATCCCTCAACGTAACCAAATTCTTGATTTCTACCATTGTAGGATTACACATCAATGGCTTTCCCCATCCAAAATTGGTTTCATAAAAAGGCAACTAGCACCAACTGGTGGAGCAATAGCACTCTATATCACCCTTTTGCAAAAACTCCCCATACCCTTTCAGGAGTTTACTTACATCGTCCACCCCAACACCATTAGTACCATACTTCACCTTAAATTCCTCGGACCCCTTCCTCATTGCAGCAACCAGGCCTTGAAGATCACCCTTACTTTCTCCTTTCGTTGATATTGCTGCAAAGAAACCCAAATGGTTCCCCATCAAGTTCTCCGCAGATGGTTGTGACAATATTTTCCTCATGTTCACAAGTTGCAACCATGCTGATGATGATGGTCTTGCAGAATTCAAGTTTGCAGTTGATGCTTTCATCGCACATTTCCAAATCAGTGCTGAAACAACTTCGACTCGCGTAGGATTTTGCACGGCAGCACTGGCAGCTTTGGACTTCAGAGATTCAATCTTTGAGGATTCAAACAAGAATCTCCTTATTGTACACCTTTCTTTAGCAATCTTCAAAAAAGGTGGCGCGCTGCGGCTGGAACAAATCCAGTGGTGGGAAACGAGAAGCTACAGTAACATATTGATGTGGAGGAAGTTGCAAACCACGGGAAGTTGCAGACCAACTATTGATGAATGTGCTAAGTCTGAAGGCATCCATGATCTTATGTGAAACGTTGAATCCGATTGCGATTCCACCACATTCAAAGAAGTTGGCTTGGACTAATAGAAGATCATGTCCGGTGTCTCCTTCAGTAGATTGTAAATTAGGAATAAACTTTTTTACAAAATCAAGGTCAGGTTTCTCCAAGGCCCTTGATATAGGACAGTTGACCTGAGCTTCAAGAAACATAGCTCCCTTGTCATTGCAAGAGACTGAAGAATGATCGTGGATTCTTCCTGCGAAGGGGTAGAAGCGACTTAGGGTTTCGGATAGTGATCTTTTCAGAAGCTTGGTTCTTTCAACAACCAAACATTGGGGATCAATATTATTGATCTCATGAATATCCCTATTGTTGGGATAGAAGAAAATTAGAGGGAAATAGATTGTAGGAGAAAACTGATCAAAAACTGAGAGGAGGTGGTGAGGAGTTGGAGAGGATGAGGAGATTGTTAGTGCAATGTTTAATTGATTAGCATTTCCTAAGCACAACAACCAAGAGTCATGTTTTCATGTAATAACTTTCTAATCTTGGATCCTTAGAAGAATGAAATGCTTCAAGCTTCAGGCACAACTCTCATCAATCAGGTATGTCTTGCATACATGTGCATGCTTGTCAAGTGGTTAGGACTGAACTTGTCTTTAAATCCTATTGTAGGATGCGAAAATCTTTTCAATCCTAATGTACTAATCTGCGAATTTTCAGAAGGTTTTATCTAAAGCATTCAAACTTTCTTAAATTGGTTTATGGGCTTTTCCTTTCAAACATCTGATTATCCATGGATAAAAAACCTCTTGTGAAAAAGCTTTTCCGGAGTACGTAGAAACCCTAGGAGACCCTAGTTCATTCATATATATATATATATATATATGTGTGTGTGTGTGTGTGTGTGTGTGTGTGTGTTTTTCACGTTGTTAGGGTTGGTGCACCAGAACAGAAAACATATCACTGCTACGTTTATAAAGAGCTTTTTTATCTTTCATCCTCAGAAAGTATTGAGCCAAAATTGTTGTTGAGAATTCTTCATGAGTTGTTCCTTGTTTAGCTCTTGAAGGATTATCAAATCTCAAACTTTTTCTATAAAAAAGTTTTCTGGCTTTATGCTTCATGTGTGTTGGTAGTTCATGCATGATTTGTGCCTTGAGGTGATTGACAACCGAGGTGAGAGTTGTGCCATCTCAAGATTGACAAAGGAGAACAAGGTCGCTGATTTGGGACCCTAGTTCATATATATATATATATATATATATATCTGTGTGTGTGTGTGTTTTTTTTTTTTCACGTTGTTAGGGTTGGTGCACCAAAACAGAAAATATATCACTTCTACGTTTATAACGAGCTTTCTGATCTTTCATCCTCAGAAAGTATTGAGCCAAAATTGTTGTTGAGAATTCTTCATGAGCTGTTCTTTGTTTAGCTCTTGAAGGATTATCAAATCTCAAACTTTTTCTATCAAAAAGTTTTCTGGTTTTATGCTTCATGTGTGTTGGTAGTTCATGCATGATTTGTGCCTTGAGGTGATTGACAATCAAGGTGAGAGTTGTGCCATCTCAAGATTGACAAAAAAGAACAAGGTCGCTGATTTGGAAGTAGCAAAGACGAGGAGACACCGCTGCCCACTAGATTGGTTCTAGTAGATGAGTTGTGTAAGATCTTTATGTACTTTCATATTCATATAGTGGATTGTTCACCGGCATAGTGCCCGCAGTTGTTTACCTCTTTGGAGGGTTTTACTGCGTCAACAGATCTTGTGTTATGTGTGATGATTTTACTTTGGATGGTTTGGTAAATTGAATAAATCATAATATCATCAGAGATCTGCATATTTGATTAGGACTCAAGTTCTACTACAATCCTATATTAGGATGCGAACAAGCCTGCACTCCTAAGACTGATTTCTAAAGTTATTGACATATATTGATCAGTTTTGTTAGTTGGCAAATACATATATCCATTCTGTAATTTCAATGGTGTAACTCTTTTTTTGTGAAAAACTTCAATCTTCACCTCTAAGTCCATCTCTTAGCTCCACCACCTCTGTTTCATAACAAAGAACACTCACGGTGCAAACGATATAAGCCACAGTGCCAATGATGGCCAGGACCCTCTGACTCGTTTACAGATAGGCTGTAGATTTATCAAATGCAAAGTTAGGGATTATGAATGAGAAAGGAAGAATTTTATATTTGTTTAGATGTCCCTCTGCCTAATTTTATAGCATGAAGTCAAAAGCAATGGCTAAACCAGAGACCAATAGATGGAGGAGTTAGTGGCTTTTCGTTCTCAGCATCTCCAGGCCGGCGAAACTTTTTTGTCACCAGCTCTGTCCAACTGATCAGAAATGTTTTAAAATTTGCAAAACTATTTAATAAGCACTTGAGCGTGGGAGTATAGTTTTGGGGTCTTGACCGATAGCCCCATTTTAATATAAAACACTCCCCCCAATCACCCTACCAACAAATTAATATTCTCATTCACCCTATTTAAAGACGAAATGTCAATTTTAGACTTCAATAATTAAGAAATTACAAAACATACCACTCATCACTCTCTCTTGAAAGTACTCTCTGACCCGAAGCAAAGCCCGAGAACTAACTTGTTAATCCATCTCCGTCAACGGAAAGCTGAAGATCGCCGCGAAGACGGGACCGCTCCGGTGCAGTCACCGCCGGGCAGGAGGGACAGCCTGAAGGACCTTTTCACCCGGGCTTCCATGCGCACGATACCACCAGCCCTGCCGTCTCTGTCAACCCGTACCCATGGCTTCCACGCATCATGCACCTCCTCAATTCCTCTGCTGGAGGCCCCCGTCGTCGACGACGAGAATAAGGAGTTTTTCGTTGTGCGAAGGTCCGGCAATTCCGAGGCTGGAACCAAGGTCAGTCATTCCCTTTTCAATTTGAGGGAGGCATGCACCTGGAGCTTTGCTCTCTCACGAATAAGAGCAAGGGAGGCATCTATCACCCGGTTCTGAGACGAAAACCCAACGAAATTTTCTGAGACGAAACCAGAGTAAGTGAGGAAAAGAAAGCGTGAAGGTTTGAGCATTTAATTTGTGTTTGGCTGATGTGTTTGAGCAGTGGTTTCACTTTCACAATATTAGATTGTAATGTAATATATTATTGAATTACAATGGTGACTTGCCGAGTCACATGGCAATCATTCTAATGTTGGAGAAAGGAACAAATCCTTGAAAATGGAAATGACTCTGTGGTTTAGGACTTCAGGGAATGTGAGCTTTGAATGAGCGGGAGATTAAGTTGATATTTAATCATTTTTGATTTTCAGGTGAAGGGTGTGATTTTCCATACAGATAATAAGGAGACATTAGTCGATGACATTATTGCAGCCTTTTGCGGTGTCAAAAAAAAAAAGAAAAAAAAACCATGTCCTTCAGCTGCAACCAAATGCGGAAATGCCTACCCCCTCTCTCTCTCTCTCTCTGTTTTTTTTTTTTTTTTTTTTTTTTTTTAAATAGGGATAGAAGGCCCAAAAGAAAAAAGAAGGAAAAAAAAAAGTTTTAGCCGGGGGGGTTGGGGGGCAATATAGGTCTGTTAAATGTTTATTGGGAAACAATAGACATCTATTGGGGGGCAATAAGTGTTTTGAATTGATGTAATATCCTTTTTTTTTCCTTAAATCAAAGTTTTCTTTGTCTAATTTTACGGAAACTTGTTCTCATTCCGGCGATCGAAAGTTCTATTGGGGGGCAATAGACGTTTATTGAGGGGCAATACAGGTTTATTCAGGGGAGCAATAAACCTCTCCGATTTTCAGAGAAGTTCGGTGGGTGGCGGTTGAGGACCGGATTCCGGCGACCCTTGACCGTATTTCTGCTATCATTGGGCGGATTTCGGCGGCCGGTGACCAGAATCCGGCGAAGTCTCCTATGGCTTCTCTCTCTTCTATTATCTCTCTATCTCTCTCTCTCTCTATGTAACAAAAGGGTGAGGGTAAAATAGTCTAAAAAAAAAACAAAAGCATAATTGGGTATTAGGGAATATCTTATTAGAGTTTTCATAAATAAAGGGGAATTAAAAAAAAACTTAATGGGGTAAGTGGGAAAAAAATCCCTAGAATTAGGGTAAATGGACAAAAACACTTAGTTGAAGTGCCTTCACAGTATCAGGTATATATATAAAAATTTATATGCAAAGTCGACAATGATTAGGCTTAAATTTTTGATCATGTAAATCCGGAAAACTTGAAATGAGAATAAAAGATTAAGGGAAAATGGATAAAAGAAAAAGCATAGCAGTAATTATTTCTTACACTTCTTTTACATTGAGAAACATAGTTGAAACAGACAGCTAGCAGTAACAAAACATCATATAAGATAATAAGAAGCACAAGAGAGGCCTTTTTGTTCTAGGCACTAACTATATGACGGTGGGATTTAGAGAAGCATATGCAAGCAGCTCCTCATTTTTTTCAAATATGGCCATGTCTTCTTCTTTCAAAGTCAAGCGCGCTTCAATGCCACGTCCATCACTCGTATCCATCAGCGTAGTTAAATTCTTGATTTCTTCAATTGCCGGACTACTCATCAATGGCTTTCCCCATCCAAAATTGGTTTCAAAAAAGGGCAACCTGCACCAACTGGTGGAGCAATAACACTCTATGTCATCCCTTTGCAACACCTCACCATACTCTTTCAGGAGTTTACTTACATCGTCCACACCAACACCATTAGCACCATACTTCACCTTAAGTTCTTTATACCCCTTCCTCATTGCAGCAACCAAGCCTTGAAGATCACCCTCACTTTCGCCTTTCATAGATATTGCTGCAAAGAAACCCAAAAGGTTCCCCATCAAGTTCTCCGCAGATGGTTGCCCCAATATTTTCCGCATGTTCACAGTTTGCAACCATGCTGATGATGGTGGTCTTGCAGAATCCGAGTTTGCAGTTGACGCTTTCATCGCACATTTCCAAATCAGTGCTGACACGACTTCGACTCGCGAAGGATTTTGCACGGCAGCACTGGCAGCTTCCGCCTTCAGAGATTCAATCTTCGAGGATTCAAACAAGAACCTCCTTGTTGTACACCTCTCTTTAGCAATCTTCACAAACGGTGGCGGTGGCTTGAACAAATCCAGTGATGGGAAACGAGAAGCTGCAGCAACATATTGATGTGGAGGAAGTTGCAGACCACGGGAAGTTGCAGACCAACTATTGAGGAATGTACTAAGTGTGAAGGCATCGATGATCTTATGTGAAACGTTGAATCCGATTGCGATTCCACCACATTCAAAGAAGTTGGCCTGGACTAGTAGAAGATCATGGCCGATGTCTCCTTCAGTAGATTGTAAATTAGGAACCAACTCTTTAACAAAACCAAGATCGGGTTTGTCCAAAGCCCTTGATATGGGACAGTTGACCTGAGCTTCAAGAAACATTGCTCCCTTGTCATTGCAACAGACTGAAGCATGATCATGGATTCTTCCTGCAAAGGGGTAGAAGCGACTTAGGGTTTCGGACAGTGATCTTTTCAGAAGCTTGGTTCTTTCAACAACCAAACATTGGGGATCAATATTATTGACCTCATGAATATCACTATTGTTGGGATAGAAGAGGATTAGAGGGAAATAAATTGCAGGAGAAAACTGATCAAAAGTCGAGAGGCTGAAAATTCTAAGGTGGTGAGGAGTTGGAGAGGATGGTGTAATTCTTTCTTTGTGAAAAACTTCAATCTTCACCGCTAATCCCATCTCTTAGCTCTACCACCTCTGTTTCATAACAAAGAACACTCCATATAAAGACAGTGCAGACGATAATTATTGCCAATGATGGCCAGGACCCTCCGAATCGTTTACAGATAGGCTCTAGATTTAACAAACGCAAAGTTATGGGTTATGATTAAGAAAGGAAAATTTTTAGATTTGTTTAAATGGCCCCCGGTCTAATTTTATAGCATGAAGGAGGAGTTCAGCTTTAATTAGTGGCTGTTCGTTCTCACCAGCACTGACATTACTTTTTATTAGTTGAACAACTAATTCATGTTAGTTTATTAGGTGGGGTGGGATGATGACAGTTTTGCGAGGTGATAATAACACCACTCAAATTAGTCAAAATAGTCCAACTGATCAGAAACGTTTTTAAATTTGTAAAAATAGCATGTTATTTAATAAGCACTTGAGGGGGGGGGTTGGGGGGGGTGGGTGTGTTAGATTTAGTGTTCATATTACATGCATAATTGTCCTTATATAGAGCATATATTCTTAAGGATCCTTTCAGCTTTTGGGGGCCCTAAGATAAGACCTTCAACAACCTTCACCAGACCTTCACCAACCACTTCTTCCAAAAACGACGTGACGTAAAACAACCAAAAATAAATAAATTAATTAAGCACTACACATCGATAGTAATTAATGTTGGTCACACGGTTAATAATAGTCACAACGGGTTTTTTTTTTTTTTTGAGAAATAGACAAAATTCATTAATAACCAACACGATTACAAAACATTGGAATGACCGGTTGTGGTATCAAACCCACGACACACATTCCTAACCTGATCAATAGTTACGGGTCCGTCAATATATACAAATGGCATCCATGAGCCAAAAGGGCCCAACCCTTAACCAAATTTTACGCCCATACCTCCAGGCTACAATAGATAGTGACCACTCCCGAGTGTAATGATACAACCCCACCACCAACATTAAGACGAACCGCTTCATCCTCTTCAACACCGCGTTCCAAAACAACCAGACCACGTGCAAGGACGATTCACCATCACGTTGACAACCAGAAAGCCTCGACAATAGAACACATAGTCCTCGGGGATAACGCTATAGAGATGGCACAACAATACTAACAAGACACCAAACCAATGGCATCGACACTCCACTAAAACACCAAAACCCTCGCTCAAGGGAGGAGGGACTTATTAATCCTAACCACGAACTAAAGAATAAAAGCCTAAAAAAATAAAGAAATAAACTGCCACAATCAACTTTCCTTCTCCACAAAATCGACTCAAGCTTCACATAATCAGCCACAGTAAAGTTGGGATTGAGGTTGGTAAACTCGACCCCAATTATCTGACATCTAAGCCAAAGACAAAACCAACCTAGAGAGAACCTCCATCTCTGAAATCTCCTTCCACTATAAACCCAGATGGCAAAACTCTCCAACCCAGCACCGTCCCAACACCGACCCAATGTCAATACGCCTTCCAATCTTGCCGAGATGACCGCTCCTTGATTCCCCAAGCTTTCTGCAACAGAACACCGATCCGCCTTGTCTTCATCTGAGAAAAAGAAAACGCCTCCTGTCGCAGCCTCCAATCTGGATCACCTCCCGCCACCAAGCGAAAACACGCCCATCCGGCCACACCCTTCGCTCGCCGATGAGGCTGGTAGCCGTCGTCGACGGGAGGGCGCAGCCGGATAAGCAAAGAAGCCGCCTCTGTTTTTTCCAAACCCTAACTACGTTGCTCCAAATTTGACCAGTGACAACGGGTTGGTCAATACGTTGATTGGTTCTTGACAAAACACCAACTAATAGCACCGACTTACTCTTTTGAGATGTTACTTTATCCAAAATATGTATGAAAATAATTAGATTTAATCGATCCTCAGAAAATCTAAAATATCAGGTCACTTAATTTTTACATGTTTGACACTTTGGTCACTCACTTTTTAAATATATTACTTTATTCACTCAACTTTAACTTTATTATTCACTTAAGTCACTCTGTTAATTTTTCATTGAAAAAAGAAGAATTATTTGCCACAATATCAAAGATATTTTCGTTAAACCAATCGTGGAAAATTGAGAAGTTTGAATTGGAATGATTGGGAGAAGTGGCTAAAGTGAGACAAAATGCTCATTCACTAACTAAAGTAATTGACAGAGTAATAGTTGAGTGACCAAAGTAATATATTTGAAAATTGAGTGACCAAAGTGTTGAATGAGTCATAGTTGAGTGACTATTTGTGAAATTCTCCCTAAAATTTATTTCACCATTTTAGATAAGATAAGCATTTAAAAACATACAACTATTAACAATAATATATAATTATTATCGAGTAGAATTTGTTGGGTTGATATGACTGGCTATAGTTGGATGAAAGACTTATTTAAACTGTTGATTGAAATGAGAGTCGCATTCTCCAAAAGAGATGCGACATTTTCATTAGGACAAAATATTGTTTACTCCCTATACTTATAGGGGGTCGACGTTTCAATCCCTGACATTTCAATTTCACCTGAAAAGTCCCTAAACTCTCCAATTTCACCCAATTGATCCTTGCCGTCAAAAGCTCCGTTATCTTGCTGACGTGGCATTCCATACACGACCAAAATGTCTATTTTACCCTCACATACTCTTTTTTTTTTTTTTTTTTTTCTTTTTCTCTTTACGTCTTCTTGCTCTCTCTCTCTCCAGACCTTCACATCATCCATTTCTCTATGTATAGCTCTGCAGCCCTTTCTTCCCCAAACCCCCCGCCGCCGCCGCCGTCACTAACTCTCTGTCGCCCATTCCCTCCAATCTGAAACCCTCAAAATCCTCGAACGGGCCTCCGTCTGCAACCACCTCTCCGCTCTTGCCTCCACCTCCATGGGTTTCTCCACCACGCAAAAGGCCCAAATTCCGTTCATAAAGTCCAAATCAGAGAGCCAGAAGCTTCTACATCAAACCGCCGCTGCAGTCTCTGCCATCGCAGCTATCTGGTCTCCGTCGTCCTATCTCCACTCCATCGAGGACGTATCGGAGATCGTAAACGCCGCCGTTTTGGGCAAATTGCTTACCACCAACGAGCTCTACGCTGTGCGTAGAACACTCATAGCCACAAAGGTCTTAGCAGATTCTCGTAGGTGTTGGTGTTATTGAGCTTGCTTCATCTTTATGTAATTTGAATAGAGAAATATGAGGAGGATCCTGTGATCGTTGAGGATCAAGATTCCGGGTCAGATCGCCCCTAATCGAATCCCTTTGATACCGAATCCGATTCCGACTCCAGTGCACAGAACGATAGAGATTCGGAGTCCGATTGCGAGAGTGAAACCACTTAATCGAATTCTACTGATGAATTTGGGGCTTTCACCGGAAATGGGATGATGTTCAGAGTGAATGATGTGGGTGGGCCTCCCGGCGCTGTTGGGTCTAAAGAAAGCTCCTTCGGTGGGTCCTGGTTGGGAGGGTGGGTTGGGAAAGGCAAAGAGCCTGAGCCGGCGAGCAGCGGAAGCGAGATGAAGGTTCTAGAGAGTTTTGATGCGCCTCCGGTGCCCAGTTTTGATTCGGACCCCGAAAACTGCGGACATGTGGGTGGATCCGAGGAGGTATTGAAAATTGTGGAGGAGGTGGTGGGGCAGAAGCACCGGCGAGAGGAATGAGGGTTGTGATGGTAGTGGTGGGTGGTCGTTGACAATGGTTAAGGGAAGAGAGAGAGAGAGAGAGAGCTGGAAGAAGAGGTAAAAACAAAAAAATTAAAAAAGAGAGAAAAAAATAAATATAAAAGAAACAAAAGTGAGGGTATAATAGACATTTTGGTCATGTACGGAATGCCACGTCAGTAAGATAACAGAGTTTTTGACGGAAAATTTATTGACGGCAAGGACTAATTGGGTGAAATTGGAGAGTTTAGGGACTTTCAGGTGAAATTGAAATATCAGGGACCGGAACGTCGACCCCCTGTAAGTATAGGGAGTAAACAGTATTTTGTCATTTTCATTACAAATTAGGGATGGACTGTCACTCTGATGTATCAATTTCTTTCTTTACTTTTTTTTTTTTTGGTTACAATCGGGGCCTAAAAGACCCAAACAAAAACAACAAAAAGGCTAAGAATTAGAGCAGGAGCTCCTCCTTGCTCTAGAAACAGCGGAGATGTCGTCAAGATAGGCCTGAGCAGCATGAATTGTGGGGGGGGGGGGGGGGGGGGGTACTCAAAGATGATGGTACCAAGCTCATGATTGATGCTTTTGATTTCAAAGAATTTCATGATTTCTAAATCACCATCTAACTTCTTGAAAAATGTGTTATTATTACAGGTTAAAGTTCAGTGACCATTTGTGATATTTTTTTTTTTTTATTTAAAAATATTTCCAACGAAATGAGAATATTTTGGAGATACATATTTCATTCGTTTATCACATAGAACAAGTGAATGTAACTATTTTCTTACATGGTATGCAAAAAGTCAGACCAAAAATATCTACCAATTAGAGAATTTAGATGAGCGAATGATAACTTAAGAAACACTGTTGTAGGTAGCTCATCGATACATAGATGATAGATACATGCATATATATTATGGTTGAATGAATTATGATTGGCTTAGCTAGCTTAGTTAGTTAATTATTAAGGATGTGATCTAGCTAGTACCGAGCAGTAGTGGGGCATATAGGCATGCAAATAGATATGAGTTGGGGCATGTGGCATGCAATGTACGGCATGCCACTCCATCCAATAGTTGATCTCAATGTATGCCAAGCAGATCGATCCCATCCACAACCACAAGCTAGCTCCAAATTGGATATATCGTACGTATGCAGGGTAATTCTCACTATCAATCTTCAGAGCAGAAATTAGAAACTATTCAAGAAAGACAAGAAACAAAGCACTCACGCGTCATCCTTACGTACAAAAAAATCCATGGCAGTTCACGATGATCCTCCTCCGGGCTACAGGTTTAGGCCTGACGCAGAACAACTACTTGTTCATTGTCTTCGTCCCAAACTCGATGGAGAAGGCTTTCCCCAAGGGCTTGTTCCTTTCTGCGATCTTTATAGAGATCAAGAACCATGGCAGATATGGGAAGCTTTCAAAGAATCATCAGTGAAAGACCAAGAAAGAGAAGACCTCTACTTCATTACCCAACACAAGAAGAAGTCTCCAAAGGTCTCGCGCAAAAGCCGAACAATCGGCAGTGGCACCTGGAAAGGCGACGACGGCGCCAAGAAAGTACTTGCTGCTTCTCGAAAGGTTATTGGCAAGAGAAAAAGATTTCATTACGAGAACGAGGGCTCGGTGCAAAACGGTCGCTGGCTCATGCACGAGTTTGAACTTGATGCATCTTTACTGCGAAACAAACGTAAAGGGAAGGACTATGTTCTTTGTATTCTTAGAAAAAAATAGTAGGTCGGTGAAAAAGAACTCAGAAGGACTAGAGGATCGATAAAAAGATGAGATGAGTTGCGACGGTGGTGATGATCAACAAGATGGAGAGCTTCATGATCATGAACCTGAGTTCGTTGAAGAAGAGACCAGTACTACTCAAAAACCAGGCGAACTTCGAAAATGTGTGACGGACTTTGAGGTATACCTAAAGGAACAGATTGCTGAACAGGCTATGAAAAAGAATGATCATAAAGATTCCCAGAAAATGAACTAGGGAGATAGAGAACCACCTGATGAGAGATAACTGGAGCTGATAGCGGGTTACTATAGGAGCATTATTATCTTCTTTCTGCTGAAATTAATATGAAGCATTATTAAGTTTTTTTTTTTTCTTTCTGTTAAGACATATAGATGTGAGCATGATTCGATGAAGAATATTATGCTTGTACAATTAATTCGATCTTAGTTATATTATATATCATTAGAACCACAATATCATGTTCACCATTCACTAATACGTACATAAGCTTTTTTCATGTTATAGAATTTCTTTTTAGTTCTGGTGTGTTTTTGTTTGTGTGTGTGTGTGTGTGTGTGTGTATATATTTTTTCCTTTTAAGAATAAGTTGTTCATTATCATTGATAAACCAAAAATTGAAAATGTGCATACATCAGTGTTATACGAGAGTGGTAGATTTCAACCTATTCTGTGGCCATCTTTAATCAGTGCCTTGACAATATGGTTTGTGTCTAGATATAGGTCATTTTAAATGATCACTTATATATCAGTAAATTGATCATAATTAGATTTTCTTTTTCGTCGAAGACCACAATTAGATTTGAGTTTTTATCATAAACAGTCCCCAAAGTTTGGGCCATTTGACACTTTGGTTCCTAACATTCTAAAACTATCACATTAATCTCCGACATACTTTTAGTACCCTCCGTTAATAATACCATTAACTTCTCCTTTTTGCTAAGGATATTTTCGTCTTTCCATCTCTCATGTTAGTTAATTATCCTAATTACTTCTCATTTTGCATATATACACTATTTTTTGAAGTAGCATATATATATTATTACTATTATGGTTTGTTTTTTTTTTTTTTCTTATTTTTAGTTAGTGATCGGTGACTAATTATCTCGATCAAGACGGTCATGGATTTATTGGCGGGGAGAGAGAGAGAGAGAGAAGGCAAGACAAAAATACCCTTGATAAAATGGAGAAGTTAACGGTGTTATTAACGGAGGGTACTAAAAGTATGTCGGAATTAATTTTGAGATACCGATATATGTGATAGTTTTATATTATTAGAAACCAAAATGTCGAATGTCCCAAACTTCGGCGACTGTTTGTAACATTTACTGATTAGATTTTTAGGTCCCTATGAGTAGTTCACTTCTGAAAATTTTTAGCCGAATTGAAAGTTGTGAAAAGATTCATAATTGTGATTTATTATTATGAACATGAACGGTTTAAGTTGGACATATTTGGTTCGTTCATTAATTTAATCTAGTTTGGTATCTTTTCAATTATCAACTTGTCCAAAAAGTTGCACAAGTGATATGCTCATGCAGACCTAAAAACTGAACGGTTAAGAATTTGATATGTACGTGATTGAAATGTGAATCCCACAACCGATCCTTAAAATGGCCAAAATCAAAATATATATAACAAATTAACAACTTGAATCCTTGACCATATCCAGAAAACTTGAAATTAGGAAAATAGAAAGAAAGAAAAGCATGGCAGTGTTTATATATTAAAGTTTTTTGACATTGAGAAACATAGACTGCTAATAATAGCAAAACATCATCTAAGAAGCACATGCAAGAGGAGGCTTTTGTTTTAGGCACCAAGTGACAGTGGGATTTAGAGAAGCATATGGGAGCAGCTCCTCATTTTTTTTCAAATATGGCCATATCTTCTTCTTTCAAAGTCAAGCGCGCTTCTAAGCCATCTCCATCACTCGTGTCCATCAACGTAATCAAATTCTTGAGTTCTTCAGTAGCAGGAATACTCATCAATGACTTTCCTCATCCAAATTAGCTTCATTGAAAGGAAACTTGTCCCAACTGGTGGAACAATAGCACTCAATATCATCTCTTTGCATCTGCTCCCCATACTCCTTTAGGAGTTTACTTACATCATCCCTCTAGCTAACACCTTTAGTACCATACTTCACCTTGAATTCCTGAGACCCCTTCCTCATTGCAGCCACTAAGCCTTGAAGATCATCATCACTTTCATCTCCTTCTGTCAATTTTGCTTCAAAGAACCCCAAAAGGTTTCCCATCAGGTTTTTGGCAGATGGTTACGCCAATATATTCCGCATATTCACAATTTGCAACCATGTCAATGATGGTCTTACACTCTTGTTTATGCTAATTTCTGCATCAACGAGTCAACAAGACTTTATTTGAAATCCAAGTGTAAAGTGCTGGAGTTGTTTTCTTCAAGTGGGCCTATCTTTTCCTTCGATTAGTTTGACAACATAAGTAGCCTTGGTCGTCTACCTCATGTGACTAAAGGTATGGCCTCAGTGGTCTTGTGCCTAGTCTTGGTCATCCACCTCTTGTGACTGAACAACTGAATATACGGCCTCGGTGGTCTTGTGCCTGGTTTTGGGCTTCCAAGCTCCTTTGTTGGGTGAAAGTGATAGTTTGGCATTGGGCTCCCTTCGCCTGATGTTGGGCCTCCACGCTCCTTTGTTGGGTGAAACTGATAGTCTTGCCTTGGGGTCCCCTCGCCTAATGTTGGGCCTCCATGCTCATTTGTTGGGTGAAACTGATAGTCTCCCCTCAGACTTCCTTCACCTGATGTTGAGCGTCCAAGCTCCTTTGTTGGGTGAAACTGATAGCCTCGCCTTGGGCTTCCTTCACCTGATGTTGTGCGTCCAAGCTCCTTGCTGGGTGAAACTGATAGTTTGGCCTTGGGCTCCCTTCACCTGATGTTGGGCCTCCACGTTCCTTTGTTGGGTGAAACTGATAGTCTCGCCCCAGACTTCCTTCACCTGATGTTGGTGTTAAAGTAATGTTTATTTGATTGGCATTTCCTAAGCGCAACAACCAAGAGTCATGTATTCATGTAATACCTTTCTACTCTTGGATCCTTAGAAGAATGGAAAGCTTCAGGCTTCATGCACAACTCTCATCAATCAGGTATGCCTTGCATACATGTGTTTGGACCCAAAATGAACATTTTGGCCTGACAAGGCACGTCTTGGAGAAATTGAGCCAATGTCAGTGGCTCAAGCTATATATTGTCGACAAGTTCGAAATATATATTTAGAGGCTAAATAAAGCCTACTATGGAAGCATGGAAGCATGGAAACATGAAAAGTCAACTTTAGCACATTTTCCTACTTCGGCTAGGAGAAACCGAGCTAAACAAGGAAGGAGGGGCGGCAGACTAACCAAATGAAATCGAAATGAGCTGAAACTTTCCAGATCCATTCTAGACAGCCCAAGGATCATTTCTTATGAAGAGTGCCAAAGATATTTTTGAGTGGAAGGCCTTCAAACAATCAGTCCAATCTTTTGCAGAAGCAAAACTGGAAAACTGGACCTGTAAGAGGTCCAGCAGCGTTTCCGGCCCAACCACTATATGAAAAGCTCTGAAATTTGACCAGGGTGATCTACACTCATAGTGGAACATTTGTTATGAAGAGGTCACGGTCAAAATCGGAATTCTTGTTGGAGAAATAATTGAAGGAATAAAGGGGCAGAAACTGACCTAAAACCAGCTCAATATTCACATGTTCATGTTTCCTACCCACATGAAGAAAGCTAGATGCTTTTCTTCTTTTTCCTTGGATATATTTTTCTTCTACAATCTCTTTAATAGATCATCACCACTTCCATTTTGCTGCACCTTCATGCTTTGCTTTCATTCCATCTTTTCTCTATCTTTTCCATATTTTACAAGTGAACTTAGATCTACTTTCATTATTTTTCTTCCACTCATCATTTCACTCTTCTTTTTCTTCCCTATATAAACACCTTCTCTTCTCATTCTAAAACACACATTCACATTCAACAACAACATCTCTAAGATGATCTAAGTTCTCTCTAGAGCAAACCTCTCTAAGAGCAACTCCTCTCCTTTTCTTTCTCTTACCGGTGATCACACTCCTAGTCCTAGTCTTCTCAGAAGCCGACTTTCAGTGCCACCAAACCCTCTGTCAACGTACTTCGGTCCTAGTCTCCTCGGGAGCCGACGGTAGTGCCGCGACCACAATGGTTACAGAACCAGCCAAGCAAGGGTAACGCCCTAGCAACCCAGCCAAGCTAAAGTCACGCTTTAGCAAGTTTTCTCTACTTCCCGGTGGTTCTCGCTCTGCTCGATCTACAACATCGAGTATCGATTTGGTGACGCAAGAAGATTAGCAAAAGTCTTCACCACGAGGCACAAAGAATCCCACGACAAGGTTGGTGCTCTCCTCGTCCACAATTGCTTGAAAGAAGTCAGGTCAAGGGACACCCCCGACGACCGCACCCGAACGGTGCTGGCACGCCCGCGCAGAAAAGAGACTGTTGACCAGCTGCAACTAAATTGGAGCCAAACAACATGTACATGCTTGTCAAGTGTTTAGGATTGAACTTGTCTTTAAATCCTATTGTAGGATGCGAACATCGTTTCAATCCTACTGTGCTAATTGTGCGATTCTTCATAAGGTTTTATCCAAAGAATTCAAACTTTCTTAAATTGTTTTTTGGGCTTTTCTTTTTAAATGTTTGATTTTAATCCATGGATATAAACTTGTTTTAAGAAGCCTTTTAGCAGCAGAAACCCTAGCATACCCTAGTTCATTCATCTCTTTTATATATACATGTTTTTCACGTTGTGAGTGTGGACACACCAGAACAAAGAACATATTATTGTTGCGTTTATAAAAAGCTTTCTGATCTTTCATCCTCAGAAAGTATTGTGCTAAAATCGTTGTTGAGAATTCTTCATGAGCTGTTCCTTGTTTAGCTCTTAAAGAATTATCAAATCTCAAACTTTTTGTATCAAAAAGTTTTCTGGTTTTATGCTTCATGTGTGTTGGTAGTTCATGCATGATTTGTGCCTTAAGGTGATTGACAACCAAGGTGAGAGTTGTGCCATCTCAAGATTGACAAAGGAGAACAAGGTCGCTGATTTGGAAGTAGCAAAGATGAGGAGACACCGCTGCCCATTAGATTGGTTCTAGTGGATGAGTTGTTAAGATCTTTATGTACTTTCATATTCATATAGTGGATTATTCACCGGCATAGTGCCCGCAGTTGTTTACCTCTTTGGAGGGTTTTACTGCGTCAACAGATCTTGTGTTATGTGTGATTATTTTACTTTGATGGTTTGGCAAATTGAGTATAACATCATCAAAGATATTGAGATCTGCAGTTCCGATTAGGATTCAAGTTATATTGCAATCTTTTATTAGGATGCGAACGAGCTTGCACTCCTAAGACTGATTCCTAAAGTTGTTGGCACATTGATCAGTTCCATTAGTTGAGAAATACATATACATTCCGTAATTACATGCAATTGGGCCTCCACCGCCTCCAGTTGGAAGAGCTTCATGTTTTGGCATAGTGTTGGGAGAGAAGAGAGAGCTGAAGTTCTCATTTATGCTTGTGAATGATTGGTATTTATAGGAGAAAGAATAGTTGAGGTGGAAATAAAAGGTATGGGCTCTTCCCTAAAATCAGGGTATCGGCCCCTACTTTCTACTTACTGACACTCCAAGGAATGGGTTGACAGAGTTGGTTACAGGTGGCACCACTATGGTCTCTAGAAGCAAGTTAGGGTTTCACATAGTAATCTTTTCAGAAGCTTGGTTCTTTCGACAACCAAACATTGGGGATCAATATTATTGACCTTACGAGGTTCAGTATTATTGGGGCAGAAGAGAAGTAGTGGGAAATGAATTGCAGGAGAAAACTGATCAAGAATAGGGTCTGAAAAATCTAAGGGGGTGAGGAATTGGACTGGAAGTTCTAATTGTTTCTTTGTGACCTTCACCTTTAAGCCCATTATGCTGACTCCACCAATGAGGAGATGGTCACAAGTACATTGGTAGTCTTGCTAAACCTAGGGTTTGAGTCACATGTAATTCAAGAAAACATTTTGCTACTCAATTGGATCAACACACAACATATACGAATCTAGTGTAAAACAATAAGTCGCATGCAGTGCAGATAATGGCCCGGGCCGTCAGCAATCTTTACAGATAGACTACATATTAATTATATGCCAAAGTTATGGGTTAGGATGGAGTGGGAGTATATTAATTTAGTTTTCGTTATTATATATGTACAATCCTGATCTAGATAATTTAGTTTTTCGTTATTATGTACAATCCTGCTCTTTGAACTGTTCCTGTAGTGTCACCAACCTCTTCTTCCAAAAAGGAGTAATTAACTATACTCATTACTAGATCCAAAAAAAAAACAAAAAAACACTACACATCAACATTAGTAATCGACATCACATCAACCAAAAATTGGTGAAAACGAGTTAGTTGATTGACTCGATTCAGTGGCTGATTCCGATCAAAACACCAAACTGATGGTACCGATCGAGTTACTCTTATATATATCGTGTGTAACTTTATATAAAATATGTATGAAAGTGAATGGATTTAATCGAGATTACCTAATTAAATTTATCTTTGAATCATGAGTTTTTTCATCGTAGATAAAATAAGCAGTAAGCATTATCAAATAGAATTTGTTGGGTTGATATGGCCGCCTATAGTTGGCTTAAAGGCTTATGTAAACTATTGATTGAAATGATCGAGAGTCTCACTCTACATTAGAGATGAGAAATTTTCATTGCAAACTAGGGATGGACCGTCACCATCATGGTTTCCAAAGCATAGCTGAATTCATGGTTTCTAAATCACCATTTAACTTCATGAGAAAAAAAAAAAAAAAAATTAACTTCATGAGAAAGGGATTGCCATTACATCTTCTACGTCTTTTTTGTTTGAAAATATTTAAGAGCAACATGTTCAACTTGTTTATCACATAGAACAAGTGATTATAATTATTTTCTTCCATCTGCAATAAGATCAGACCAAAAATATCTACAATTAGAGAATCCAGATGAGCAAATCGATGATGACTTGAGGAATACTATTGTAGGCTTGTTGCTTGCTCATCGAAAACATATTTGTGTAAATCGATGAACGAATGAATTATTATTGCATTGGCTTAGCTTATCATGGATTTATTCTAGTACGTACGTACTGTGGTGCACATACGCAACATAGAGAATGAGCATGTGGCATTTGATGTACGGCATGCCACTCCACTAATTGATCATTTGATCTCAATGTATGTCAAGCAGATCGATCACATCCACATGATTAAGCTAGCTCCAGAATGGATCCTACATGTTAATTCGCAAGGAAATTAATAAGGGTTAACTAGGTTACTAGCTACGTACTTGTCTTGTAATTAGATTTAGCTAGGTTTCTTGTAGCTGAAGATTCCGTACTGCTATAAATATGAACGAGTTCTGTTAAGTGCCCTCTATCACTTCACCATCCTCTGCGCAGCAGAAATTTAGAAACCATTCATTATTCAAGAAGGCAAGACACCATCACTATAATCATCATGTTCGGCATTGTAGACTTGTAGTACGTGGTTTAGGAATTTCTTTTGATTTTTGGCGTCTTTTGTGATTTGATCTAATTCAGAGTTAATCCTAGACAAATATGCATATTTCTGGACAATGAAAATATTTTCTACCCACAAACCAAAACGACTTCATATATATGGAATATTTTCCATCATATATACAAACAGAAATCAAATTCTTCCTCCAACAATCTACAAATATGAAAGATCAGCCAACAGCTGCTACAAATTCTCCAAATCTTACGTAGAAGCTGGTCTCTTTTCACTGCAGAATATAAAAGCCAGATCTCTCACACATGATTCACAAACCTAAAACTAAAGAACCTGTTTCGGTATGTGTTCATACATGAAAATTGATATGTGCCTGGACATGCAAACCGAATTCTCAAGTTCTTAATTCAGCCACAAGTAGGATGGTATGAGCTATCCTTTTACAACAATCTTGTCACAATTTTATCTTCTTTCTCTTGGAATCTGCATCACCTAGCTTCAACTTTTAACGGCTCAGGCAATCCCTCGTTATTTTTTTCAGGGTCATCCGGCTTCTCAAGCGTCTTTTCTGTGTCTTCAGGTTCAACCTTCTTCACTGAATCCTCGGTGTCCTCTGGAATGTTACTTAGAGCACTTGCAAACGGCTGAGTCAAATGCTCATCTGACTTGAACGAATCATTAACAGGGGGATGAGGTATGTCCCTGGAGACAACTGGTATCATTTCAACTATTGGGGAGGGAGGAGTATCATCATCGTCAGAAGAGTCGGAATCTGCTATAATTTCTCTTTCACAAGAATCTGTCTGTGACTTTCTAGAACCTTTACGTGAAAGTGCATGCTTTACCGATCTTTCAGCATGTTTAAAGAAACTCTTTGCCATGCCTTTCACCTTGCCCTTTCCTGGGCTACCTGAGCTACTCTCTCCAGAACTTGAAGCCCCTTCTTTTGAAACTTTACCAGAAGTTTCATCTTCCACAACATATTTTACCGCAATGTCCCTTTCATTAATTGCCCTTAGATTGACACGTGGAGTAACTGGGCTCTGGACAGACTCTGTAAAACTGCATGAATTATCCTCCTTTTTGGGATTCTTCTGAAATACTGAACCAAGTTTACGTAGACCCCGGCGAACTGATTGCATTGGACGTTTATCATCCTGAGTTTCATCAGTGACGCTGCTCCCATTAGGCTCCCCTTGAATTTGGGTACTAAGACGTCGACCCTTTCCTTTTCTAGCCTCCCAAGTTTGTGAAACTTCACTTCCTGGGTGATGGACCCATATACCAGTTTCTTTTTGCCCTTCAACATCAATGGGCTCATAATTATCTGCCACCCTAGGAGATTTCTCAGATGAGACAGACGAGAAGGAATTTTTATTAGCAGTCTCACTGGAAAAGGAATTTCTTTTATCTTCCATATTTGGCATTTCCGATTCCCGAACATCTGGAGGATCACTGCCCTACATATGTATGAGCTCAAGTCAAAAACTTGGAATGCACGATTAAGCATTTTATGCAATGCTGAAATTTAGTTTCTCCAAAAGCTAGATAGAGTTATCAATCTCTTTGCTTCCATTTCCTAATTGAACCAATCAATAGAACAGTTTGGAAGAAGTAAAAGGTACCTCCCCATTGTCTTCAAGTACAGTTACTGCAAGATGCAGCCTCCCTGCTGTTTTGATGTTCTGAAGAGGCAACCACATGTCATGTCTCACACCATCCCTAAGGTCACCGATGTTAATGGAACAGTTTCTGGATATAGAAAAAGGAGTCAGTTAATTCTACAAATAATACAGCACAAAAGAAAATCAAATCAGAAAAGAAGAAAAACAAAATTCGAAACAAGTGAAACTAAGATGGACACTAATATCATTGGTTGGCAAGATAATTTCGGTTCTAGGAAACTATCATGTGAAGTTTGCTAACCACAGCACATAAAATCTAAAACCTGCACTATGATCAGGTCTTTGAAAAATAAACCAATATAATGAGAAACAGTGATTGGTAGAGGTGGAAGAGGGACGTCACTGTTTAGTAATCAACTAATCTCTTGATTAGTATTCCTCTACAGCATCATAGCAGTATTGTTTGTAAACTTATTTGAACACTATAAAGCATAATGCAATAAGGAAGTTCAGAAACAAACCCAAGGGTATCATCAACAAAAATGTCTTTGTCATGAACTTCAATAGCTAGCACATTAGGTGAATCCCATGTAATAATCGGGATCTTAAATTCCTCAAACCATTTTGGGGTCAGCGTTTTCTTTTGTATCTTAGTTTTGAATTGGTAAACGCCGAATTGGCCCTTCACATAAGGGTCAGAAAATCCTGAAAAAAGATTAAAAAGTTGTATTTTGTATTAGTAACCTTGCTGTACTTCAAAAAAAAAAAAAAAAAAAAAAACTAACCGTTTAAGTCGCAGGCTTTCATGTCAGATGCTTCAATAACTTCTACTTTGAGATGCCCAACAGGCTCCTTCTCATCCACAGAGAACCAATTTTCTGTCATACATAGGAACACATTATTAGTCGAAACATTTGGCAGCAAAAGAGAGAATGATGATTACTGCATTAAGAAAAGGACGGATGATTACTAAGTAGCTTTTATCAGGAGAGTAAATGCAAGAGAATCTTTCAGTATTCTCATCCACAACATGCAGGAAAAAAAAAAAATACTATATTTAATGCCAAGTCCTTCATGGCTACCTTTGTTGGCAAGAAGAAATTAATTGCACTTCCTAGATGAAGAACTAAACCCACATAAAAATAGGAATATATTTCTCTGATCCTTACCCTGTTCCGGTGAAGTGAATTTCTCCATGTCAACAACCAGCATATTAGGCTGCAAAAATATTAATAATTAGATTTTAAAAACTTGTGTATACTTCTTAGGAACATATGCAACTATATCAACCAAAAACTGGATGTTCGTGCAATATGGATCAGCCTAGCAATGAAGAAGCTTATATTCTGTATAGTAAGTCACGTGAAATTGTACTGAGCTCCTCAATAATAGGAAGTTATCCAACACCTAAGGAGGGAATTTTCTGCTCTTTTTCTTTTTCTTTTTTGTTGGAAGAGAAACGATATTTTATTTAAACAAGAAAACTATATACAGGCTGGATAAGGAATATTTCAACCTATGGATAGAGATAATAAACAGAACAATTCTACCATTACTGAAGTTTGCAATAGAGACAAAAATTTTGGGCCAATGTCTCTTTGGCCTGATGACAAAGACCGCCTGTGCAAACTGCAAGAGGTGTCACAAGTGTTGCATTTAAAGCCAGGGAAGATGTAAGGGCTTTGTAGAACTCTTGATATCAAAGAATAACATTTTGCAGTGGCAAAGTTTTATCAAAAAATTACATTTGCAGTGGCAAAGTTCAAAACTTTACCTGAATAAGTGTCTTCTTCAAGGCAATGTAGACAAGCTTACCAAATACCTATGGATGGAGAATTTATAATTTTTATTTTTTATTTTTTATTTTTGAAGAGAAATGGGATTTTACTACGACATGAAAACATACAAAGGGTAGATAAAAAATTTTACCTACTGAAGGAGAAATAAGGAAAATATTTTACCAATGTTGAAATCTGACAGATACAAATGAAATCTGACAGATACAGATGAATCTTAGGCCACTGGCTCTTAGGCTTAATCACAAAGGCCTCCTTAGCAAAATGCAAGGAGGTTTCTCAAATGTGCATTCAAAACTAGGCAATACGTAAAGGGCATTGTAAAGCATAGCCACTGAATATCAAAGAATTACATATTTGAGTGCCAAAAGTACAAAATTTTACCTGAACAAGTGTCTGCTCAAAGGCAATTGAGAGAAGCTTATCCTGGAAGACAGAACAAACAAATGAGCAAGTCAGAAATGAAAAGACACAAAGAAGCACAGAGTGGGAATTGAGGGTACATTCCAGAATTTATCTGCTTAAAATATGAAAAGATTTACCAGCCATCCATCAATCCCTGGGACTTCTGTAACATCAAGCCCACGAGTAAAAATAGGCTTGACGGTCATTTGAAAATATGGAGGCTCGACAAAGCATAACCGCACACGGCCAAGGAAAGGCCACTTGCGAAGGAACTTCACCCCAATCATGACCTACAAAAGAAAAAGAAAATCAGCTTCATCAGAACATGAAATCTGCTTGTGCACGTCCTTGTGGACATCTTATTCCCCTGAAAACAAGGTTATTCATTCTGGCATCCATGGGAGAGACCAAGCCTTTTGAAAATAGGACATTAAAACACAAGTCACATTCCTTTCAAACATACTATAGATTGGGGGGGGGGGGGGGGGGGAGAAACAATAGTTTTGAAAAATTCTCAACAAGGGGCAAATACATTTACCATCAAAATGGCTACTTTGGTTAACTACAGAAAATAAGGATTGCATCATAGAAACCCCTACATGCATAATGGATAATAATGATAATTAATGGGATTTGGCTGGAAAGGTGATATATAAAGCTATAAACTACTAATACGGCATTTAAGAACAATGCAGTACAACACCTGATGACAAAATACTTCTACACTTTCAAGAAGAGTAATACGGTAATAGGATGTACCACGAACAAATAAAGAAGCATATACAAACCTTAATATAGGCAATCAAACAGGGCATGTGCAACCCAAAAAGAAAATTTTGTTTGGTGTTTAAATGCTCAGTATTCACCAAAAATACATTACACATATAACTTGGCTATGCTTACAAGTAGTTACTCTCAAGTAATCAGCACTCAGGAGTAGAAAACATGAATGCAAATTTTAGCACCACATAAAAAATATTCTGCATATGCTTTCTATATACAAATTTACTCCCATAAGCTTTTGTCTGACCAATGACTAAAGATCACATTATCAATGTCATGTTAGTCAAATTCATACCTTCCCTTCAACATGCATACCGGTAATATGCAATTTCGCCCAAATTCCAAAGCCCAGCCTTTTTTTTAGCTTGACAGCAAGTATTCCAAGCATATCATCAGCTGTCAGAAAATTCATTCCCAACTCCAGAACCTGCATTCAGTAGACTGTAATACTTAAGCTTGGCTGAGTTCTAACTTTTAACACTGCAACCACAAAGAGCACTTGAAAACAATTGGTCAGCACACTGGAGAAAGTAAGGCATACCAAATGGTCATCACCAGTAGACTGGCGGAGAACTCTCATCTCTGTGAACATGGGTGCGTTCCTTCCCAAATAAAGGTGCTGAACTACACCTTTACTCTGGAAACATAGAATAAGTATCATTAAAAAATAAAGAATGAAACAGTTTATCAAAACATAACCACCATGTTAAAGTAATTTACAGGTATCACCAGATAAAGATTTATGGGTAGTTTAAACATACCACTACAAAATTCAGCTCAGAATTCAAGATTAGTTTACAATCCCCTTTAATCAATATAGTAATTACCAATGCAAACCTAATATAAGTGGTACCAAAATTCTGAATGCTTCTGTGAGATGCTGATGCAACATAGAACAAAAAGTTTTTGCCACTAACTTAACGTGGAAGCTTACTGTAGCAATTAAATTCATCTGAGTAGCTCTAGCTATTAACATCCAAAAATCTAAATAAAAATCTCTAAATTTTACAACTAAATTTGATGATCAGTTATTTCAAAAATGATTAGTTCTAGTCTTCTAGATATTCATATGCCAAAGATTAAAAAGTAAAAGCATTCTAAAGATCAAGCATCTAAAACTTGCACTTGCACCCATAGAGGAAAGACTAAAGTACATCAATTTGTATGAAAATACTGTCAGAAATCCAAGATTCTTGTAAACAGAGCATTTTGGACCAAAAGACCAACCCAAGATCAATGGAGCAACAAAACCAGAGTAATGTAAATCAGAAGGTAAAGTCATACAACAGTCCATGGTTTGTACTTCTCCAAAAACCAAGGTATGATGGGGAGGAGAACTCTCTGTGAAGCAATCTGTTCCATACATATAGGCCATATCTTTTCAACTGCATGGTTCAACCAACGCACTGTTTCAGAATCAGAAAGTACCTGAAGAATCGGAAAGGACAAAAAAAAAAACGATGTAGTGAGAATATTGCACTGCCATGATAACTCAAGAATACATTCAAAAAGCCCAGCTGATTCTTCAGATAAGTGACAAGGAAAATTTCCCAACAAAAAAGTGCAAATAATAGATGCTCCAAAGATTTTAATCTGACATTATACCCAAGAACCTTTCTTTCTGTGGCCTTCTTTCTTTGTATCACTTTATTTAGAACAATTCTCTCTAAGGCTAAAAAGATCAACAGAGACTCTTCTAATCGACGGACTGATTAGTGAAACAGTGACAAAGCAATCAATGCACAAGGGAAAAATAGACATTACCCTTCTCTGATGCCCCTGCTTTCTTTCCTCGAATTGTAGTTTTTTCCGCAGTCGCATAACATACCGCTCATGAACCTTTCAAAAGCACAAGCAAAAGAGTCCCTTTTAGCATTTTTTTCCAATTTATCAAATTACATTGCACATCCTTGAAAGAAAGAAGCAACTTTGCAATAGGGGACCATCCAACCAACAACAAAAAAATCCACAATCTTTTATAAAAATGCTGCAAACTATACTGTAACTGATTCTAATTCCTTGCATAAAGAAAATTCCTTTCTTTCTCTACTTGCCTTAATCACTTAGAACAAAACTGATCCTTTACTAATGAACAATGAAAGATAACAAAACTTAAATCAACAGAGGGAAGAGCAGCGATCCTTACCACAAAGAGATAAATCAGAGAGAGAAAGTATGCCAATGCGTGGCAGCAATTGTAGTGAGAGAGCAACCAAAGCACAGCTAACACAAGGCCCACATGGTGTATCAGTGTGACCTCTGTAATATCCATCCCTCCTTCTTCTTCAACCCCAAAAGCACCACTTTACAGTTCACACAACTTTCCTCTCTTTTCTTCTGGCCCCAAACTTCAACTCACCCACAAACCCATCTCCAAATATCTCACAAAATTTAAAACTCAAAGCTGAAAGAGAATCCCAAAAACCCTTGAAACCCAGAAAAGAATCCCAAAAACCCAGAAGAGAAATTCACCAACTCTCAATGCAAGATTGAATTTTCACAGCTTCCCAGAACAGCATTGACCACCTTCAGCAAAACCCAATAGGAAGACAGACAGGACTGAGATAGAGAATAAATGAAACCAAAGTAGAGGAAGAAGAAAGCTAGAAGGAGGAATGTTTTGGTGTTTTTCAGGCAACACGGAACCGTAAGGATGAAGTAACCGGCGGAGAGGAAGGAGCAGAGAGACAAGAGACAAAAGAGAGAAGTAAAGCAGAGTAATATAGGGAAGGTGGGAATGACAGAATGAATGAATAAGGGAGAGAGGTTTTGGGGAGCCACGTATATAAAACTCGTCAAATACGTGTGTCGGCATTATGGATTATAACTATAGAACTAGATAGATCATCTTTCTTCGATTTTCAGCAAACCAATTCTACAGCGTTGGATTAAATAAACGAGTAATCTCCATAAACGAGTAATCTCAATTAAGGAGGCTAATCACCACATGCCTCGTGCTTAAGTGGGGTACGAATCTCAATCTCACATGCCTCCATTTGGACACGGCACCATTCTCGCAGTCTATTCATGATTCTGGCCTTCCACCAACAGGGAACAGCAGTAGTTTAATTCGCTTTTTCTTTTGGGATAAAATAGTTTAATGTTTCTATCACCTTCAGTCTCTCCCTTTCTCCTTTTTTTTTTTTTCTTTTTTCTCGGGCTTTTCTCTTTTGGCTTGAAGATTGGTCATAAAACTTGTAATAATGGGGAAGTGAAGTTGTTGGAAAGCTTAAATGATAAACACAACTGGATTAAGGCATAACCACGTGCAATGCATATTGGGGCCATTCTGTTAAAAACATATTCGTAAGAGAGACCATAGCAAACAGATATTTAAACCCCTTTGTCAAAACTAAGTTTTTGGATAAACTGGTTTTTAGGCGTAGAGCATAACTCTAACCGACGTGTGAAATGCATACCGGTTATGCAAACAATTATTGTTGAAGTTTTCCACCAAATTATCAAAAACAACCTACTATACTTTCTGAAGAACAATTTTTTTTTAAGGGCCTTTTTTTTAACTTATCGGTTAGAAATGATACGGACATCCCAAAATTTTGGTGTTGTGTGTGTCTAGTTTTTGACCGGGGATGCATTTAGGACACCAACTAAAATTAGGACATCCATCCAATGATCTTGTATATTTCACAGAACAGTTGGTGAGACTTGCCGGTGAGAAACATTTTGTAAGGATGACTGATCGAAGTGAGAACACCCTTCTTTTTCTTCTTCTTTTTGACAAGAGAACAAATTTTATATATTCAACAAAGAAAGCTTCTCGATCATCCTTACAAATATAAAGCATAACCGCATATAGCTAACTTACATCGGACTTAATGACTTGTCTATGGAGTTCGTTAATTATGGTTGGTGGGTTAGTTGGAAGAAGATGAATCAGAAAGGATCGGCATTGAAGAACCGAGTAACCTGGCTCCAATGTACTTATGCACCATGATTCACCTGGTCCCCTCCCTTAACTTGAAGAGATATCGACCTTCTTTGCCTATCTGCTGCCTTATTTAATCCGCAGATGGAGAGAACGATGCATCGAGATCTATGAACTAGGGTTTTGGTCCTCTATGAAATTGTCAGTTGCAAGAATCAAGAGGTTATGGTACCTTCATTATTGTCGAAAATGATAATGCATCTACATTCCAAAAGTGGCTATGGGGTTGTTCAGATCGATCAAAACTTCGTGCAAGGTCATCATGAAGTAGGTCGCTTGCTTCTGCAAACGTGTTTTGGCATTTATAAGTGCATGTGTGAATTCTGAAAGCACTGTTTTCACCAACTAGCTCAGTTAAACCACTTTAATGTAAAATTGTAAAAATATAGTACTTCTGGGTTTTGGCTTTACTAAAGTGGTGTATAAGTGTAAATACCTATTATCATGAGTGGTCATCCTAAAATTTATATCACATCATTTCGTGTTGGTATCAAATACTTGTTGGCACTAAGCAAACTTTTTTTCTTTGATGATATCGCACTAAGCAAACTTGTTATGATGTGTTTTATCATGTTTGAGCTAGCCATATGTTCAACACAAAAGTGCCTTTCTAGCATGAAGCTGTTTGATGTCAAATTATTAATTTTATTGAGATTTAAATTTTATCTCACCAATATATTTTTTTCGTTGAAGAAACTCTATTTTAAAAAAAATAATAATTAAAAGAAATCTAGTCGGCTAAGGTGAATGTGACAAACATCAGGGTCAGGTCAAGTTGTCACTCCTATTTATTGATTGACCAAATATGCTTGTCAATTAATGATAGACGTCATTAACTCGTTGGTTATATTTCTTAATCTTGAGTCAAACCCTAATTTAAGATGAGACGTATGATCTTTGAGACTTATAGAGGAAGTTCAAAATCACCATCAAGTGGCGCCCATGGCCTAATGGATAAGGCGTCTGACTTCTAATCAGGCGATTGTGGGTTCGAGTCCCACTGGGCGTGTCCATGTTTAATTGGCTATTGGTATTTCATTTTTATATTGTTTGCTAAACTGACTTGAAAAGTTCAACAGCGTCATACAAACTTGTCCTAATCCAACACGTGGGGTCTGCTCAGCCAAAAAGTGAGAACACTCGGTTTCTCATTTTGATTTTTTCCAAAATAGGCATATCCTCCCTTTTCTTTTCTTTGCAATTTTGTCTTCTTCCAATGGAATATGATTCTATTCGAACTGGTCTCCTTTTGCTGGAAAATTTTATATCGTAGTAGTTAGAGAGATCATGCTTTTACACAGAAACAGCTATGGTTGGGCAGTTTCATCATGACTTAATTGGGCCGAAAAGCTTCATCAAACTGTTATTCTTGCTAATGAACCAAGGAAGTCCAATTGAACAGGCCCAAATCTTACAATTGCGGTAGAGTTCATCTAACTATTTAAGATAAGGCACTGTCCTATCTAGGCCTGGGCATTTTAACCCGAAAGCCTGAAAATCCGGACCGGACTGATCCGGACAGTTGGGTTCGGGTCGGGCTTTGAGAAAAAAAAAAACAGAAAAACTAAAGGCCCGGACCGTTAACCTTTTAACGGGCCGGTCCCGGGCCCTAGGATCCAGAGAATGTAAAGCTCGAAGGCTCGAACACTCCTAACATCCCTTTTCAGTTTTTTTCATTTTATCCCCATACCTTATTGTTTTTTCTCAATTTTCCCTAATCCCTTTCTAGTTTCTAACTTTCTACTCAATTTTCCCCAATCCCTTCCACCTATCAATTAATCAATCTCATTCAATCCCCTTCAATCAATCAAATCCCATTCAATCCCTTTGTCAAAGAGCTGATTTCCCCAATCCCTTCGTTAAAAACCCAAGCCTCTTTTCTGTGCAGAGCCTTATAACTCTAATTCAATTAATCAACCCCATTCAATCCTTCTTCAATCAATCAATCCCACTCAATCCCTTCGTCAAAAAGATAAATTCCCCAATCCCTTCTTCAAAAACCCCAAGCCTCTTCTCGAAGAACAGAGCCTTAGAACCCTAATTCCTAAATGGAAACGCAGCTCCGATTTGTTGGAGTGAAATGGTGGCAGCTTCCCTTCATTACAGCCAGTCTGAAGGCGTTGGAACTTTATTTGGTCTGTAACTTTGATTCTTTGAAACTCTGGGTTTGTAACTTTGAAGTTTGGATGTTATTTCTTCATTTTATAACTTAGTTTGTGATTTGTATGATGGGTTAGGATGTGCTCTAAACCCAAAAAATTAGAAACATAAAAAAAATGGTCGAACCCAGATGCACTTGGTGGAGCTATATGCCTTTTATCTTCTTTCTCTTATCTGCTTTGACTGTTGCAGAACCACTACAAATCACCAAATACATAATCTTTGCCGTCACATATCGATGAAAATGTAAACCTCGGTGATGGATTGCTTCAATTGATTAAAGACTGAAGATTGAGAGAGACTGAGGATGAAATTGTGGAGAAACTCAAGTTCAGCCAAACTGGACTTTTGGGCCAGAAAAACTCGCAGGACCGGCCCGTTCATTTACGGTCCGGGCCTTCCCAGTTCCTACAACAGAAAAACTTGATTGGAGCCAGTCCCGTTCAACTCGGGCTCGATCCTGGGATTGCATATACCAGGTCGGGTTGGGCCTGTACTTACATGAGCATTTGCCTAACCATAATTAGCTACTATGGGCCACACTCATACTACCACCAGCTGTACCAACTGTTATCAAGGGTGTGACCCACGGAAACACCGCCGAACAGGCTATCACTTGAGCTCCGGCTCAGCCCAAGACCACCGCTGACCCGCCGTCATGCGCAGCGCCAAGATCGCCTCGCTGAAACATCAGAAGTTGGGAACTGAAGCACATCAGTCCTATATCGAAAACAAGGAAGAGATCAGTCTCTTCCTCACCTATAAAGGTTCACTCCTCTCTCCACATTAACTACGCATTTATTACTTACCTAACGTTATTATGTTAACATAAAGACATTGACTGACTCAGGCATCAGAGTAGAGAAGATCGCCAACCGTGGTCTCCCTCTAACGCCCTTTGTATTTTACTTGGCAGGTAGTTGTAGCGCTGCAACCTCCTCAATAGCGATCCGAACCTGGACCAGCGTTAAACAAGATTTGGCTACCGCTGAATCTCAAACATTAACATTGGCGCCATCGTGGGAACACACTCCGCCGAGAGTGTTACTCAACAACAGTGACACACTCGATGCGCTGCCATGAAACCCTAACAGTAGGAGGTCAGGCACCTCTAACGGACAAAATCGACGACCCCAGAGATGATGAGAAAAAATATGTAAAAAAGGAACCTGTCAACCCGGAGGCGTCCCTACAAGTCGTCAGCATCTCTGACGAGTCCTGAGCGGACAGTCCCCATCGGCACCCAACTCTCCCCTAAGATAGCAGCGGAGCTCACACAGTTCTTGTGGGAAAACCCCGCTGTATTCACATGGTCTTACGCGGACATGCCTGGCATCTCCCCTGACATCATCACACACAAACTAAGCATCAAACCATCCTTCTATCCAGTCAAGCCAAAAAGGAGGGCCTTTGATGAGAAGAGGTATCATTCAATCAGAGAAGAGGTAACCAAGCTACAGAACATTGGATTCATCCACCAAGTCAACTATCCCCAGCGGCAAATGGCGAATTTGAGTAGACTTCAAGGGTCTGAACAAGTCATGCCCCAAGGACAGTTTCAGATCTCGCGTATCGACCACCTGGTCAACGCAATAACGGGACATGAGTTGCTTAACATGATGGATGCTTTCTCCGGCAACAGCCAAATCAAGATGCACCCCGGCGACCAAAAGTGCACCACCTTCACAACCGACAAAGGCCTATACTGCTACAATGTCATGCCTTTTGGCCTCAAGAATACATGTGCAATATATCAGCGGCTAATAAACGTCATGTTCGCTGAACATCTCGGCAAGATTATAGAGGTATACGTGGACGCCATACTCGTCAAAAGAGAGGGAGAAATTCGCCGCCAGCGGCATCTCTCGGGGCAACGACTCATAAAGTCAATGACCACTACGCGGCGTTGCAGTCAAGCTTTTCTCCTCTGGGAAAGAGTAAAGGGGCCAGTCAACTACGTCTACGACAGCCCTAATCAGGTAGTTGATCCCCGACGCTTGGGTACCAAAGATTAGGCTTGCTACCTAACACCCACTGCTCTATGCAACTCCCCTCATCAAATAATCAACCGACCAAACGGAGGCATATCTTAGACGGGGAGTGGGGGACTCCCGAGGGTCCCTAGCAGGGGCCTATCTGAAAGGGTATAAAGTGTTCGCTCAGAACAAATCCATGGTTGACAACGCACTGACGCTAATTATGATTGGCAAGACTAGTAGAAGTACGCTTCAAACCGCTTGGCAACTTCCCAACCAATATAGCCCTCATTGACTGGGGACTTGGGGGACTTGTACTTATATAAGCATTTGCCTAACCATAATTAGCTACAATGAGCCACGCTCATACTACCACCAGCGGTACCAACTGCTATCAAGAGTGTGACCCACTGAAACATAGCCGAACAAGCTATCACCTGAGCTCCAACGCAGCCCAAGATCACTGTTGACGCGCCGTCAAGTGCCGCGTCAAGATAGCATTGCTGAAGCATCAAAAGCTAGGAACTGAAGCACATTAGTCCCACATCGAAAACAAGAAAGAGATTAGTCTCTTCCTCACCTATAAAAAGTCCACTCCTCTCTCCACATTAACTGCGCATTTATTACTTACCTAACGTTATTCTGTCAACATAAATACATTAACTGATTTAGGCATCGGAGTAGAGAAGACCGCTAACCGCGGTCTCCCTCTAACGCCCTTTGTATTTTACTTAACAGGTAGCGGTAGCGCTGCAACCTCCTCAGCAGAGGTCCGAACCCGGACCATCGTTAAACAATATTTGGCTACCGTTGAATCTCAGACATTAACAGGGCCCGTGCCCAGGCCTAGTCCTATCAAATATAGCACTCAGTGGGAAGCCATAGAATTTCAATAAATGGTGGCAGTTTGGCGGGTCATAATGTCATGATTTGTCTCATGATGCCACTAAAAAGTTGGCCTTATCAGAGGTAGCGAGCGGTGGCGAAGTCAAAAATTCATATGTGGGAGTGCAAATTTCTTCTTCATTAACAACAATTAATTCATGAAATCCCCATTTTGTTATAGTAGCAAATAGCATGACATCCTTGATGCTGAAGCTAGGTGTTGGGGACATCCTTGATGCTGAAGCTTAGGGTCTATACTTTGGACTTAAAATGGCTGCAAGTTTGCACATCTCTCAACTTGAGGTTGAGTCTGATTCTGATTCTGCAGTGTTGGTGCAGCTGATACAGAATGCTGATCTTGACAATCATCATTTTGGTTCTCTTCTGACGGGTTGCCTCAATCTCATGAGCAACATGGGGGATGCTCATATATATTAGGCATATTTTCAGGGAGTGCAACATGATTGCAGACGCCTTGGCCAAAGACAGTATTAACCATGAGCTTGGTTTCATTACTCTTGATAACACTCCCATTCATGCTGCTCAATCTTACCTGGATGACATAGCCTCTGTGTCTAGAGCAAGAAGGACTGAAGGAGTAGTGGCGGATCTAGGATTCGAAAATAGGGAGGGCTATATATTTATGTGTCCCTTTGGGCGAAGCCCAAAATTTTTTTTTTAGTACAATTATGCACAGGTGTGCAAATGCAAGAGTGGGGAGATGAGAACCTGAGAGTTCAAGTGTTCAAAGATTGAATTTAGTCCATAATTTAGGCCTTTTTGTGAAGAAGAAGAACAAAAAGAATGAGAATTTGTGATGGACAGAGAGAATGGGAGAGCCAGAGAGGAGTTTGACTTCGATAATTTGAGAGTTCAGGTGGGGGCTTCGTTAAACAAACATATATATAAACAAAAAATATACATCATATATATAGTTTTTTTTTCAACCCAAAAGTTTGTTCTGAATATAAAGCCATGGATAGGACGAAATAACTAGCAAATAAACCCAAGCCCAATATGCAAAGTTAACTCTATAAACTTGAACTGATTACTCGACGGTCTTGGCCGAGATACTAAGATAGCACAACAATTGATAAAATGATAAGTATTGAAATCAATTAAACCCACAACAATTGCACAACAGAAAGAAGACCCACTGATCGACCTTAATAAGTTTTGAAATCAATTAAAGTATACATCTAATTTTTTTTTCAAGCCTAAAAATCTCGGACGGGCTCCAGCCCGCCCAAACCACTACCTAGATCCGCCCCTGTGAAGGAGTGCTTACTCCATTTCTTAGTCTTTTTGCTTTTTTTTGTTTGGGCCTACTTGGCCCTGTTTGTAACCAAAAAAAAAAAAGCATGACATCTTTAAATTCAACAGAAACAAACTGAAAGCATTACGAAAGTAAGTTTGGGTGTCCAAATGGACCGAACAAACTATTTGTTTGCATACTTTAGTACCATGTTGCCTCCGGCCCTCCGCCCATGCTAGCAATTAGTGGCGTCTCTGGAGGTAACACCGGAGTTAGGTGGTGTGGATGTTGAACGAAGGTGAAATGTAAAGACAAGGAAAGATATGTGTAACTGGCAGATCGCTCTCAATTCATCTCATATGAGCTTTACTAGCAATGCTAGACTTATTTGTTTAGGTCTGAATTGCTGTACGTTTTGTGCTTCTATGGTTTTGTCTATGTCAGCCTTCTCTAGCAAATTAGCCTGTTCATGGCTTCATGCAGACTTTCATCATATCCATAGCATGAAATTCAAATTACATTACTCGGTAATTTATAGACTATGAAAAATGAGTAAATGAACATAACCCTCCCTTCTCTTTTCGATCAGCTAGATCTTTTCTTGATAATTTATCCAGACAAATAGTCGTAGTCACAAGTCATTATTAGGTTGGCCATTAGGCAAAGACAGATAAGAATAGGAGTTGATACATGAAAACAAAAAAGAAGGACGATAGGTGGATAAACATGGGACCTAATTAAAATCGCTCCTCAAAAAATAAAACAATAAATTAATCTGATGAAGAGGATGAAAGAGCAAAAAGTAATAAAAGAAATTACCCCATTGATCTCTTCTACCCTTTTTTTTGTGAATATTGATCTCTTCTACTCTTTATTTTCATTGTTTGCATCAAGCGGTGGAGAAATTAGTCTTGTAGAAGATTTTTGTATATTGATCATAAACAATTTTCTTCGGTTTTCATTCAATGTATATAAGATAAATAGTTAAATGTCAGCGAAAAGTTATATAATGGCAATTCTGGCCTAAGGCCTTGTTTGGTTCACGGAAGGGAAAGTAATTCATTTGTCTTTCCCATGAAAAGGGAAATGAAATTTCTCAAAAACTTTTCATTCCGATGTTTGGTAACATTAGAAAAGTTATCAGGAAAGTTGTTAAAAAGTTTGTAATTAATGCAATAAAATAAAGTGTTGCGAGTAATAAATACAATAAATGAAGAGGGTAAAGTGATTCATTTGGGTTTGGAATAAACTACTTTCCCCCTTATTTTCCCTTCCTTCCGGAAAACATTTCCTTTCATTTTGCACCCCAAATGCAAGAAAGGAAAAAGTTTCATTTCCTGATACTTACTTGCAGAGTTATTTGAGAAGATTTAAGCAACAAAGTAGATATAGAAAAGCATTGACTTGTTGACTCATCCGACAGTCCCAATCTGGATCTCTCCCAAGTCTCAACTCCCAAGCCAAAACCCAAATCAATCAGACAACAAAAGTAGAAACCTTTCACAGAAAGAAAACTAAACATGGGCGGTGGCGAAGACGACAAGAAGAGAGGTATATCCACCAGTGGTCATCCTCCTCCTTCGGCTCCCGAGTATGGAACCTTCCAAGGCGTCGCCAACTATCCTCCTCCACCGCCGCCCGGCGGCTTCCCTCAGCCAGTTCCTCCGCCGGGAGCCACCGACCCACCACCTCCGTACTACCCTCAGGGCTATCAGACCGTTCCCGGTAAATCTCTCATTTTGTATTAGCACAACCACTTTCATGCTTTTGTGAGTTTGTCTTGTAATCAGATCAAAGATTGGATTTTTAAGTATATGTTAAACTGGGATTGACTGTAAATGGATCACAGGATCAGAGAACCTGTTTGTGTTGATTGGGTTGTGATTGATTGACTTACTAGTCACTGCAACAACGTTAAGATGCTGTTTTTTTTATTAGATACTCAAAATGGTACCAAGAGCTTGTAATGAATGACTAGATCAGTTATGTAGTGGTATGGTTGGATCGGTTCGGTAGTGGTTGTAAAGATCCATATTTCTTTAGTGGGAAGTTTGTTAGTGGGTTGACTTGATTTATATTTGGTTGTTGTTTGCATCCATTTTGTATTTGGTATGTTGATTGGATCTGCATTTGTCATTATGTTTTCTAATTGATAATATAGCTAAAGTGAATGTCTTTATTGTTGTTTTAGGTTATGCAGTTGCTGAGGGAAGACCTGTAAGACAGCGTCGCCTGCCTTGTTGTGGTTTGGGTCTCGGCTGGTGCCTGTAAGTTATTCTGCTAGATGTTCAAATAGATTTGCACTAGATGATAGAAATGACATAGCGCTGTATTTCTTTCCTGTGTTTGGCTCTTATATCCTTAAATGTAAAATTTTCGAATGGACCGGACAACACTGGGGAGGTTCTATGGTGAGATGTGGGTTAAGGGTTCAGTTCTGATCCTCGATCATCTGATATTTTGAACTAGTTTGGTAGTGTTCTTAGGTACTAGAAATCTTTAATTGAATAATGGTAAAAATTGATGAAGGTTTCATAATGCTCTAAAGTTACAATACATAAAAGCTGACATGAAATCGACAACATCAATGATAAAATTATTAATAATATTGAGAAAAATCTTTTCTGCGGAAATGTTCAACTGACACATATGGAACTTTAATAGTATCTTGATGATGATCGGTGATGATAACATAACTATCAGTATTGTTGTGAATCATGACAATTTTAACTATCATTACATTATCATCACTGATCATGATATGTTGCCTTGGGACCCTTTCCTCACCTTCACACATTGATTCCGAGCATCTATTCTTTTCACTGCTAGAAATAACAGAAATCAGTTGCTAGCTAGGATGTGGTTGGGTTGTTAATTGTAACAAAACTCTGCTTCTTTTGCAGGTTTATCATTGGTTTCTTCCTTGCTACTATTCCATGGTATGTTGGGGCGATTATTCTAGTTTGTTCCAGGAATAGGATGGACTACCGAGAGAAACCAGGATATATCGCTTGCTCAGTTGGCGTGAGTAACTTCATTACCTTTATAATTTGTTACCTATCCTTCATCTAAATCTGATCTTTGAGTATGGGCATAGTATTTACTTCATTGCCGTGGTAATTGTGTATTGTTGCCACAAACACTTTTTTTCTGATACTGGTATATGCACAGGCTATTCTTGCTACAATTGGTATTGTCCTTGGTGCCACAAAGGGAAGTGATGCCTGGTAGTCTCACGGAGAAGAGTTGTATAGCTATTGATGCACATTCAGATTCCTTGAAAGAATATGAGGGGTGTCAATTAGCCTATATACCTAGTGCTTAAACTTGTGGAACTCACTGTAACCTCGAGGATTCATGTTGGTATTGTAATATGTAGCTTAAACTGTGAATGGTGCAATGAAAATGTTAAAAGATGATTATGTTGATATATTGATACTGTTCTTTAATAAATCAGAAAATACACATGATCACAACTTGGGTTGTGTGCCTGAGTTCCAGCTGCTTTAGATAGGATACTTTTGGTAACAGAGCATCAGATTCCTGAAACACCAATTTGTTAAATTGTAGTCCTTTTTTTTCCGCTATGGTTCCTACTCTGCAGTCTGCACAATAAGGAAATGTTGCAAGGATTTGCTTAAATCAATAATCTTTCCCCGTGGATCCAAATATAGTTGTTATACACAGTCAAATAGTGTTGGGAATTCAATTATTCTTTTGTTCATGCATCGCCGAACATATTTAACCTGTCGAGGATCATATACTCTTCACTTTCCCCAGGAATATGAGCTGTCAATGAGCCATGGCAACAGACCAGATAATGCCTCCTTCATAAAGACATAAAGTCACCACACCACTTCAAACTCGACACTGGTTGGGCTACGATGCCGACCCAAGGACAAGAAGGTTAGGAGCTAGTAATGTAAACAACAATGGTGCTGTTACAACTTGGAGAATTAAAACCAAAAACTGGACTGTTCAAAGTAAAATTACTTTGAGACCTGTGTTGGTTGTGTTGGTTCTCAGTAAATTTATTTTAGGCCCAAACAACCTGAAGTTGCAGAAAATTGAACAGTTATCTTCTCTCTTTGGTACTTTTAGCCAGAGTATTGAAGGGGCAAAACAACACAATTATCCGAGTAATCAATGCTTTGCCACTTTTATCACCTGCTTCCACGGTTTCACCACCAGAGTATTAACATCTCTAGAGTCTTGAGGTTCTGTTAAGATACAAATCGGCAATGCCGATGGTCTCTTTAGAAACTCTTTTACGAAAATGCTGTTCCTGAAAAACCAGGCCAGGCTTGTTCAAGTTAAAGATCTAAGGCAACCAAGGAAGTCAATGTGTTTGTGCTCTTTTGAGTAGGAGCTTAAGGTATGCATGTCATCATGATCAAATTTCTGATAAAGCTAAACAAGGTTGATAAGAACGTACACAATTAAAAACAAAACGACTGCAAATAGATTCGTATATAGTAAGGTCAACATGGCGCTTTTACAACTTCAATAGAGAATTAATCCCTCTGAAAACAAAAGCTGGACTATTCAAAGTCATATATAGTGAGGTCAACTTGGTGCTTTTACAACTTCAATAGAGAATTAATCCCTCTGAATTAACAAAAGCTGGACTATTCAACGTAAAATTACTGTGAGACGTGTTTTAGGCCAGAGTGAATTTATAACCTGAAGTTGCAGCTCATATAGACTCAACCTCACAAGTCTCTGAAGCTCTTGGAAACATACGTAAATTCCTCTGCAACGCCTTTGCATCTCCACAATTATTCCTTAACGTAGAGATCGTCATCGTCTTCAAAACTTTACTATTCTTCAACAAGTACTTCACGACTTCCATCTCTTCCGGATGTCCTTGTGCAGATAGTCTTCAGCATTGACATTAAACAAAGAGGCACAGTTTGTACAGTTTCCAATGGATTCTCCGAGCATTGTTGAGTAGTACAGTCACAGTTGTCAACCTGATGACGATTAATTCATAGAATGAACAAAACCAGAATTGTTAAGAGCTGTATATTTATATCATATTGTATAAGTAGGCACGCTTGCACCATCTCTGTTCAGCTACTATGAGTCTATTTGCAATAGTATATTTTTGATTGTATATTTTCTTATCACCTTGTCAAGCCTTCTTTTTAATTACTTAGATGGTAACATAAGGATTGACCAAGTGAAATGGTGACTGAAAAGATAATTGTGTATAATACAAAACGTACCTCCTCTGGTAAATCATGGATTCGGTGAGTATTTCAGAACCATATACCATGGTCTAATGCAGCAGAAGGTTTCATAATTCCCTTTATGAAATCAAAAGGATATCCAGTATATAGAGAATTGGGAATGATAGACATGGATGAATTTTGAGCAATCTTTAGGTTGTTTATATAGGCAAATTGAGAGAATTCTAGAACAAGCGTTGCTGGAAAGTAGAATGAGTTTCCTTATATGCTTTAAATTGGTTGGTGAAAAACAATGGGGGTTACAAATCAAATCTGTGTGGTCATCTGTTTTGATAACAATGTTGCACTCTTCGCTAATTGGTGCTTGTTAGAATACATAGATTTTGTGGAGAATCCCGGTTTTAATCTAGGATGTTCTCTCTATGCTTATTGTATTTTGGGGTTTAGGTCTCATGTCCCCCCCATGTATTCTGAGGTTTCATTAATGGTCAAGGCTTGAGGGCAGCCGTACTGACCCTATTTCAAAAAAAAAAAAAAAAGAATGTAAACTTGGTCGCTAATGACCATGAATCTTGTGGTTACTCACCCTTGGCGATTAATACGTGGTTGAGATTAAAACACTTAATAATCTTTAGGTTGTTTACATAGGCAAAATGAGACAATTCGAGAACAAGCGTTTCTGGAAAGTAGAGTGGGTTTTCTTATATGCTTTAAATTGGTTGGTGAAAAACAATGGGGTTACAAATCAAATGTATGGTCATCGGTTTTGATAAGGATGTAAACCTGGTCGCTAATGACCATGAATCTTGTAGTTACTCACCCTTGACGAATAATATATGGTTGAGATTAAAACACTTAATAATCTTTACGTTGTTTATATAGGCAAATTGAGACGATACAAGAACAAGCGATTCTGGAAAGTAGAATGAGTTTTTCTTATATGCTTTAAATTGGTTGGTGAAAAACAACGGGATTACAAATCAAATCTGTGTGGTCATCGGTTTTAATAAGGATGTAAACTTGGTCGCTAATGACCATGAATCTTGTGGTTACTCACTCTTGGCGAATAATATATGGTTGAGATTAAAACACTTAATAATCTTTACACTATGCCAATAATAGCTTCAGACGATAGATGATATCTGTCATCTGATATGCAAATTATCTGTAGTGTATCCAGCTGTCATCTCTTATGGCATCAGATGACAGATATCCTCCGTCGTCTGTCCTCACTCAGACAACAGAAGTTTCGCAAGGCTCTGTCGTCTGAACAACCCAACTTTGAAGGATTTGGAACTTTCTGTAGTTACTAATCACATACAACGACACATTAATATTGTTGAAATGAGGTACAAACTACAGTTTTAATAAAACCTCTGTCGTCTAAAAACAAATAAGACAACATCTATATGTTGTCTGAAGTTACCAAAATAAAGACTTGTTTGACAATCTATTGTTTGAATGCATTTTTAACGACATTTAATTGTTGTTTGTAAATCACTTATAATTGGGTAAATTATGCTCATCTGTCGTCTAAATAGTTGTAAGACTTTATTTTTATGTCTTCTGTCTTGTATTCCCAACCACAGTTTTAAGTTTTTATGTTGTCTGATAGAAAATAAAACTATATGTAATCATGTAGTTTGATTGAGTTCAGAAACTCACTCTTCTGTTGTGTGATAATTAAATGAACTTCGCGTTTTTGTTGTTTGATAATCAATTGAACTTCAGTTTTATGTTGTCTGTTAGAAGTATTTATGTTGTTTGATAGTGAATTGAACTTCAGTTTTCTGTTGTCTGATAAAAGTATTATGTAGTTTGATAGTGAATTGAACTTCAGTTTTCTGTTAAAGGCATCTCTGTTGTTTGATAGTGAATTGAACTTCAGTTTTCTGTTGTCTGTTAAAGGCATCTCTGTTGTTTGATAGTGAAATATACTTCAGTTTTCTGTTGTTACTGTATTTGTGATACAACATATCATAAACCTGCATTTGTTGGATTTGATGGATTTGAACCATAACAAACCTCATTCTGTACAGTAGTCATCAAAAAGGCAGATTAATTATAAGATCTGAAATCAGCAAATTCCTCATTGCATAAATTAACCTACCAAAATACATTCCCATCAGTAACATAATACTAAACTAGCTAGCATGCTAGCCTTTACATTAACTGATTTAAAAAACTGCCATTGTTGCACGGATCCTAATCTAACTAAGACAAAAACCTAGTAGCATCCATAGAGTAGTTACAGCAACTGCATGCATTTGTTCAACACTTTCCATCAGTTCTGTCAAAATGCACAAAAGCAGTTCCTAGACACTACTACTGCTCATAACCTACCAGAAACAAAAGCATATATATAGGCTGATACTTAATTTTCTGGGAACTTCAAAACATGCTTAGCCCATTCCGCTTAGATCTCATCAATATCCTTGTCTGTGTAAACCAAATTTGACCTCGTTCCCCACTGCAATAAGGAAATGCAGCAAATTAAATATGAAAGTTATATGCACAGAGCATGCACTATATCATTAAACAATACAGTCCATAGGTAAGCAGTTGATCAATTAAAACCATCCCAAAAATCAGAAACTGCCTCCAGTATTTTGACGAATCAAGACTTCTTCTGAACCCCAACCCACCACAGAAGAATAAAAAGGATAAAATACACAAGCATCTCATGAGTATAGGTTGCAACTAAGAAGAAAAGGATATGTATTATGCCAAAAAACCTCAACCCACTCGCCTGTAATGATAAAAGCTAAAAATACTGAATATAAAATACAATCTAATTTTGCAAAGCTTAAAATTTGTCTTCAACCAAAGCCTCTGCACAACAAGACGGACAAAAACAAGGAAATTAGATGATTTTGCCCAGTGGTACTGATTCTTCTTATTAACCTAAATTTCATAGCCTCAAGGCGATTGTGATGCATTACAAACCAGAACCGGAAGAGTACATGACAAATCAAGCTTATATCACCAAACAATTGACAAAACCAGAGATTCCATTGATCTAACAACTATTTGTTCCCCATATCTATTGTTTAATGGCATTAGTAATAAACTGAAATCTGAAGCATGTGTACCAAGCATATCATAAACTCATAAGCCTTTTCAGAGCACAGATTAAACTCAATTTTCCAATACAAATTGGCATCAAACAGAACGGAGTAAGCATCAAAACAAAAGTCAACATCAGGAGCTCAATTGCAACAATAACACTCACCAGCTGAATCGCAACCTATTTCACGCGTCTGAATATTCGTACCTACAACAACAAAAAGATCAATAATTTAAGCACCTCCATGAAAGAACAAAATACTGTGCAGCTAAAAAAGCCTCATGAAAGAACAAAATACTGCAAGTTGAGCAACTAAAAAAGCCTCCATTCTCTGCAAAAGAACAAAATGGCGGGACTACTACCTTCGAAAGAAGGCAATTGGTTATCTTCTCTTTGATTGTTTTCTCCACTAGTTGCAGCATGGTGGGACTACTACCTTCAAAAGAAGGCTAAGTATTATCTTCTCTTTTAGCGGACTCCAAACACATATCTTCAGATTTCATTATTACTTCTAACTGTAAAGTAACAAAAATTAAATCATCACAAAGTATTAACAGCAATAAGCATTACATTAGCAACCATGAAAAAAGTTAGGTCCAGGTTTCCAGCATTATACTAACTTTAAGACTATCATAACACTGAACATAACATTAATTCATATGTGGATAAATACTTATTGAAAAGACTAGAGATGGAAAGTAACATTTGACACACTTCATGGATGCAATAGCTTGAATGCCAGAATCAAAAACCAAGTTCCAAAAAAAAAAAAAAAACAAATATCAAAAACAGCAAGTAATTACGAATGCATTGGCTGCATCCCCAAGTAGTGACCTTGCAGCTTCATCATAAGAAAAAATGTTTGAAATTGTAAGGAAAGTACTGAAGTGAGCATTGCTCTTCAATTAACCAAGTAATCTACATACCAAGGTAGCTTAGTAATGGTTTTACTTCACTCACGTTCATATATATAAGCCTTTGTATATCTTATAATACACCTGCCCATCAGTTGTCACTACATGTTCCTGGTAATAAAATCAATACACTTAGGGCAACTCCAACCATGGGGTGCCAAACCAAAATTTTGCCAAATATAGGACTTTGCTTCTCCAACCTTGTATTTTTGGTGGATCTGGTCCTATTAATATGAGACTTGGGCTCATTTGGAGTCTCATATTTGAGACAAATCCAAGATCAGGACTCAGAACAGTGAAACGGGACCACAGCTTCTGATTTCCCAGCCCAACAATTGGAGTGACGCGCTGGAAGGCTTGGGTGGGCAGCACGCGCAGAAGGGAGAACAGGGGAGAAGGAAGACGCGCCCACTTGCGCTGGAGAGAGAAAAATCACTGCAAGTGGTCTGCTCCAGTGGGCCCCTCAAGGCGAAGTTTGTCTGCTGCCGACCGTTGCGTGTCCCAACGGTCACTAAATTGACGGCTGAGATCGCTCCATTTTGAAAATGGACGGTCTGATGTTGGCTTTTTTTTTTTTTTTTTTACTGAACGGATCTATTTCGATCTGATGGCTCAGATTTGAGGGAGAAAAACTTATCAACGGCTCTTATTAAATGGTCGGTTATTATTTCATTTTTGTTCCAAAAAAATTTAAAAAAAATACCAGAAAATTGAGGAAAAAAATATACCTGTTGGAACAGTAAAATATAGGAAATTCTATAAATACCAACCCATTCTTTTCTATTTTCTCACACCAAATATCTTCCATCTCCTTCACAATTTTCCATTCATTAACCCATCTTCTTGTTCTTAAATATGATCTAAATAGTTAGATTCTTACTCGTATGTGCCGACACTTTTGTCGTATATGCCGACAAAAAAAAAAAAATCTTTTTTTAAATTCATTAAATAATCAGAATAATTTTTAAATATTATGATAAAATGTTAAATTATTTTTTTTACCTTATTTCATTAAATTAACATATTTTTAATATAATATTCATCAAAATTATACTTATATTATATTTTAGTCAGGAATAGTGAAAATATAGGACTAATGGTTGGAGATGAGAATTGAGTCCTATATGAATAGTGCAACAAGGGGGTGCTAAAATGAGAATAGCACCCCCAAATGGTGCCTATGGTTGGAGTTGCCCTTAGTTGGTGTTTTGAGCTACTAGTCAATATCAAGAAAGAAGCATCGGAAGATACTTACACCAAGCATGCACTACTAGCAAAATAACAACACACACGGATTTACTGTAGTTAAAAGCCACAGATATCCGTGTGAAATAGAAATACTAACAGAAATCCGTGTGAAATGAGCATAATCGGGCCCACAATAATTTATACAATAACAATATCAACGGAAATCCGTGTGCATAAACAACAGTCACAGATATCTGTGTAAAAACTAAAACATTTTCACACGGATATCTGTGTGAAAATCAATTCACACTAATTTCTGTACGTATTATAAATTTGTTTATTTCGAAATAATTAATTTTTTATGTTATGTGAATTATCAAGGCACGGATTTCCGTTACAATAAGTATTTGATACAGATATCTGTGTGAAAAGAACATAATTGAGCCCCACAGTGATTTATACAATAACAATATCGACGGACATCCGTGTGAATAAACAATAGTAACAGATGTCTGTGTAAATGATAAAATATTTTTACACGGATATCTGTGTGCAGATCAATTCACACTAATTTCTGTGTGAAAAACCGAAATTAGTTTATTTCGGGATCATTAATTTTGTTTGTTATGTGAATTACGGAGGGACAGATTTCCGTTATAATAAGTATTTGATACAGATTTCTGTGTGAAATGAGTAATACACACGGAGTCCGTGTGAAAATGTTGACACATATATCCGTGTGAAAAGAACAATGAGCTACAGAATTCAGTGTGAAAATGAGACTACACACAGAAATCCGTGTGAATAAACAACAGTAACTGATGTTTGTGTAAAAACTAAAACCTTTTCACACGGATATCCGTGTGAATAGAACAATTAGCTACAAAATTCCGTATGAAAAAGTATATATGTATATAAGGTTAACCACTTATTTGATATTAAAAGAACGGCGGATTGAGTTAATTTTTTTACACCATACCTATTAATACGCTATAAATAGATGAGTAATGTCAAATTTATAATTTTTTATTTTTATTTTTTGGATTGCACAAAATTCTTATATGTCTACTAATGTGGTATAACTAGTTTATTAGTTATAATGAAAAGTATACCTTCCATAAGCAACAATGCGTAGGAAATAGACTTTATCAAAATCGACCGTAGGATGTTATCATGATAAGAATAAATGGTTGTGTTCAAAATTTCAGCTATTTTCGTCGTCGTTTGGGTTTCGATCTAGTAGGTCAACCCTAAACTTTAAATACTACATAAAACTAATATGCTCATAACCGCTCCCTCGTAACTTATTTTTTTGATCTGTAAACTCTCATGCTCTCATGGGTAGAAGCTATATCAACTAATGTAAAAATTTCTGAAATTTTATCTCCTCAAGGGTCGGCTCCCCTTAGGGAAGTAGAAGCGTTTAAATGGTTGACCGGTTTTTGGTACAGACATCTGTGTGAAATGAGTAACACACACGGATATCTGTGTGAAATGTTAACACGGAAATCCGTGTGAAAAGAACCATTAGCTACAGAAGTCCGTGTGAAAAACTATATTAGCTACAGAATGCCGTGTGAAAAACTCTATTAGCTACAGAATTCTGTTACAATAAGTTTTTAGTAAAGAAAAGTATACCTTCCATGAGCAACAATGTGGAGGAAATAGACTTTATCAAAATCGACCGTTGGATGTTGTCATGATTAGAATAAATAGTTATGGTCAAAATTTCTGCTATTTTTGTTATCGTTTAGGTCTCGATCTACTAGATCAACCATGAACACTAAATACCACATAAAACTAATATGCTCATAACCGCTCATTCGCAACTTATTTTTTCGATCTGTCAGCTCTCATACTCTCATGAATATGAGGTATACCAAATAATGTAAAAATTTTGAAAAGTTTATCTCCTCGTGGTTTTACTCCCCTTAGGCAAGTATAGGTGTATATAAGGTTAACCACTTTATTTGATATTGAAATAACGACGGATTGAGTTAATTTTTTTTGACACTATACCTATTAATACGCTATAAATATATGGGTAATGTCAAATTTATCAATTTTCAATTTTTATTTTTTGGATTGCACAAAATTCTTATATGTCTACTAATGTGGTATAACTAGTTTATTAGTTATAATGAAAAGTATACATTCCATAAGCAACAATGCATAGGAAATAGACTTTATCAAAATCGATCATAGGATGTTATCATGATAAGAATAAATGGTTGTGTTCAAAATTTCAGCGATTTTCGTCGTCGTTTGGGTTTCGATCTAGTAGGTCAACCATAAACCTTAAATACTACATAAAACTAATATGCTCATAACCGATCGCTCGTAACTTATTTTTTTGATCTGTAAACCATCATGCTCTCATGGGTAGAAGCTATATCAACTAATGTAAAAATTTGTAAAAATTTCTGAAATTTTATCTCCTCAAGGGTCGGCTCCCCTTAGGGAAGTAGAAGCGTTTAAAGGGTTGACCGGTTTTTGGTACAGACATCTGTGTGAAATGTTAACACGGAAATCCGTGTGAAAAGAACCATTAGCTACAGAATTCGGTGTGAAAAACTTTATTAGCTACAGAATTCCGTTACAATAAGTTTTTAATACAGAATTCTATGTGAAATGAGCAACACACAAATATCTGTGTGAAATGTAGACACGGATATCTGTGTGAAAAGAAAAATTAGCTACTAAATTCCGTGTGAAAAAATAGAATAGAGACAGAATTCTGTGTAAACAATAATTAACATGACTAATTATATATTACCGAGATAAATACACACGAATATCAGTGGTAAATATATATGTATCTCACACGGAGATTTTTTTCCCGCTAACTTTTTTGGAACAAATTCAATTTCCCTCCCCTAGTAATATTACACACGGATTTCCGTGGATTACTGAGGTACATACACACGGATATCAGTGGTAAAGGTAAATGTATTTCACACGGATTTCCGTGGAAATTCCGCTTATAACCAGCAAATTGATCCAAATCTGAAGCTATTGAGTTACTGAAGTAAATTCACACGGATATCTGTAACAAATGTAAATGTATTTCACACGGATATCTGTGTGAAATATTATAAACACACAGATTTCCGTGCATCACTGCTGCTTAAAACCAGATTGGGTAAATTGAAAAGCCTCCTCCGAATTCTCCTCTGTCTCCCTCTCTCTCATCTCCTCCACCCACTGCCCCCTCCCCCACCCTCTTCTCCGCCTCCCCCTCTCTCTCATATCCCAGCTCCTTTTCTCTGCCTCCCTCTCTCTCATCTCCAAATTGTTTTGGTTTAATGGAGGACAGAGGAACTAGATCTGTTTTCTCTCTCCTCCGACACCCACTTCCGGTCACCACCGTGACTCACCTCCACCATCACAGACCTCACCGACCTCCGACGAGTTTAACGCAGCCTCCTTGACTTCCGGCAACAACCCGTGAAGGACCCTGTGCTTTTTCTCAAACCGACGTCGTCTTACTTGGAAAACGGAGGTGAGCATCGATATATTCTGTTTTCATTTTGTTCTTCCATTTATGTCGAAATCAGTCATTCTGTTTTGTAATCATTCTTTTCTGTAATTGTGTTACTAGTTTGGATTTCATCTATTTCTGAATTTGAGTGTCTTATGGATTTGGTTTTCGCCTTTTGGGTGTTTATAGGCAGTACTCCTGGGCTCGATATCGAAGTACTCCCTGAATCAGGTATAATTTTCGTTATTATCTTTGGGTTTTATACTTTTGGTACTCTTCAGTTGATTTGATGATTGAATTGGGTTGTAGAAGTTTATAAATCCAAACATGATAAATGTATTTCAGCAGGGGCCCTTGTGTTATGCTTCTTTGAGAAGAAGAGAGGGTAAGTAATGGCCTTGTCCTTGATTTCTTTTTCCAAGGGTCATGTAGGTGTTCGATTACTGTCTAGGATTGCTTTTAGGCTTTGCTTTTGGTTTAAATGCAGAAACTTTAAGGTAGATTTGGTGGATATGATGAAGATAATGAGTAAATTGATAATGGGTATTGATTTTCCAAATTCTTGTAAGATGACTTCTGATGGTAGTGGATGTTTCTTAGGATAATATCTGTGTATATTAAAATATTAAGCCAAGCTCATTACTTTTATGTTAATTTGAGATGGAGAATATGAGGATCAGTGCTTAACATACTTAATGAATTGCAGATACTTTGAACTAGTCTTGTTGCCTTGTTGGTTGTTAGTAAGAATAAAGAGTGAGAAGTGAACCTGGTTTAGCGAGGGGTAGTAAATTGATAATGGATTTTGATTTTTCATCTGTTTAATTGTTTAGATAGAACTAACTTATCTACATCAAGCACTGGAACTAACTTATCAATTATTCATTTTAGAGGTTATGAGTGCGATGCAATGCCGCTAGGCACAGGAACTTTGCAAGGGATAATATTGCAGCATCCTTTTTTTTTTTTTTTTTCTGAAAATATGGGTTGCAATTTGGTTGTTAAGTTGCAATGAAGTTGTGCTATTAATTTATTGATGGTTGATTGTAGTGGGCAGCTATATACATCTTTATTAGTCATAACGTTTGATTCCATTCTTCATGGAATTTTTATGGTGCAGATGGAATCTCAATTGTCACCAACTTGATGAGGAAAAAGATTATGAAAGCGAAGTTCAGACTTCCTCCACTCTCAGATGCAACACCAGCACCTCAACACACCCGCTCATTGTTTTTAGGAAGTTTCTTTTGCACATGTGGTGAAGGAACTAATGTCCATAAACAGTCCTGATCACCTGGTCAGCAACTGACCAGGGATCATTTGCTCAATCACCGTCCGATTTCAATCGGACGGTGATTGAGCAAAAATTCCATGGTCAGCAGCTGACCATTGGAACGGGATCGTGTCCCTAAATAACTTCTAGGATATTGTATTTCCTTTTGGATTTGCAATTAAGAAACTATTTGTATATGATGACTCTATGAATATAAGTTCGCATATTCTTTTCTTAATTTATTGTTATTTTATGAGTTATTGATCTGATTGTGTCAACTTTAATTAAGTAAAACAGAACATAAAGCATAATAAGAAAATTAACGAAATTGGTTCCTAATTAATTAACAGATTTTTTTTTTAAATTTTTTTTATTTATAAATGCTATCACTTTTACACACAGAAATCAGTGCGAGTTAAGGTAAAAGAATTTGACACAGAAATCCGTGTGAGATAGGAAGTTATTCACACGGATTGCATTTCATTACGGTAATTTATATTCATGGAAAGACAGTGGGGCCCACGTCTAATATTCACACGGACAAAATAATCCGTGTGAGATAAGTATATATTTGACACAGAAATCCGTGTGAGATAGGTAAACATTTGCTACAGATATCCGTGTGAAATAGAGTTGTTCACACGGATTTCGTTCCATTCTGGTAATTTATATTTATGGAATTATAGTGGGGCCCACGTTAGTATTTCGCACGGACAACATAATCCGTGTGAGATGAGCATTACGCCCCCCTCCAAACCGCACGGTAACACCAATCTGTGCGTGCACTGTGTGTAAAAGCTATCACACACTGAAATCAGTGTGAGATAGTCTTATTACCCACAGATTAAAATCCGTGGGTAATTGTTGTTTTGCTAGTAGTGATGGTAGCCATATTTGGGTGGAACCTTTTGCCATTCTCCAAGTCTTATGGTTGTCTCTCCAACCGGAGGAATTGACCAGTTTGTATTAGGATCTGACTGGTATCTAAAACCAGAATCATGATTACTCCTGTAAACACTGAAAAAAGAGGTTAAAAAAAAGAAAAATTGAACCAGAACCTAAACAATATCATGATTACCAGAATAAATAAAAAAAGAAAAAAAAGACAAAATTGAACCAGAACCCTTATTCCACAATTAAAAGAACAATCCTTTTACTTACTTTTGGATCGGGATTGCCATGGGAAACACTGAAGTTCTCTTTCAGACCCTCTACCTATTATACCACCAAAATCAAAATCAGTTCCACATTTCCCAGACAATTTTTTTTTTTTTTTTAAGAACTAATAGATCAGATTTGAATCAAGCAAATCAAAATTTCAATTTACCTAATCCTAAATCAACTAACACCCAAATTTCTCAAAATTGCATCAAATTTAAACATTCAAGATCTGCAACATGCAAGCTTAAAGATTGAAGCTTTAAAAAACATAGAGAGAAGATCAAAAAGTTGGTGGAAACAGAAGCTAATTTACATATCCAGTCGAAGACAAAGAGCCCATGCAATCCAAATTTTGGTTTCAGATCGGATGCTTCTTCTTTACTTGCTTCCTCTCCTCCGAACTTCATGCAACCGAGACGGGTTTCAGAAAATTTGTATACCCGAAGCTAATTTGCCGAAATCGCTTACCCAAACTTACTTTACCCAAACTTCTATACCCAAAACTTTCATACCCAAACTTGCTTTACCGGAATCGCAGGAGGATGAGAGTGTGTGTGAGCTGGAGAGGGTGAAAAGGATTGAGGGATTGAGGTTTATGAGAGTGTGAGAGCGTACGAGGGAGAGATTGACTGAGAGTGAGAGGCGGTAACTGTGTTTTTAGATCTACGGTTTTTTTTTTTTTTTTAGCTAAGGGAAAGGTCCTAGCAAAACGAGTGGGAAAGCCTGAGTTTTTCTTTTTTAGCTAAGGGAGGGAATACTATAGATTAATTAGGGTTTGTTTCTCGTTTACTCAGACGACATATGAATGTTGTCCTAATTTTTTACTTTTTCATGCGAATTTATCAGTTCTTTCAGACAACAGATATCTGTTGTCTTAATTTTCTAACTTACGAAAAAGATGAAAAAACTGAAATAGTATGGATTCTCATGCTATTCAGACAACAGAATTAATTTATATGTCGTCTAAAGAAGTTTAAAAGATTCAGACAACAGAAAACAAAAATTCTGTCGTCTGAAATGTGTCGTCTGAAGACATTATTGGCATAGCGTTAGGTTATTTTTATAGGCAAATTTGCAACTGTTTGGACCCAAAATGAGCATTTTGGTCTGACATGACACGTCTTGGAGAAATTGAGCCAACGTCAGTGGCTCAAGCTATATATTGTCAATAAGTTCGAAATATATATTTAGAGGCTAAATAAAGCCTACGATGGAAGCATGGAAGCATGAAAAGTCAACTTTAGCACATTTTCCTACTTCAGCTAGGAGAAACCGAGCTAAACAAGGAAGGAGGGGCGGCAAACTAACCAAATGAAATTCAAATGAGCTTAAACTTTCCAGATTAAATCTAGAAAGCCCAAGGATAATTTCTTATGAAGAGTGCCAGAGCTAGTTTTGAGTGGAAGTCCTTCAAACAATCAGTCCAATTTTCTGCAGAAGCAAAACTGGAAAACTGGACCTGTAAGAGGTCCAGCAGTGTTTCCGTCCCAACCACTATATCAAAAGCTCTGAAATTTGACCAGGATGATCTACACTCATAGTGGAACATTTGTTATGAAGAAGTCACGGTCAAAATCTGAATGCTTGATGGAGATATAATTGAAGGAATAAAGGAGCCGAAAGTGCTTCCTTATCTCCAAAATTCATCATTCCTTATCTCAAATTATGCCTCCTCTTATCTCCTTATCTCAGAAATTCATCATTCTTTATCTCCAATTATGCTTCCTTATCTCCAAAATTCATCATTTCTTATCTCCAATTAATGATCCACTATCATTTGTTTAATGCTAAACACTTTGGCATGGTAGCCTATAAATAAAGGTTACAATGAAACACTAAGGGACACAATTCACTCATCAATACATCTCTAAGATGATCTAAGTCTCTCTAGAGCAAACCTCTCCAAGAGCAACTCCTCTCCTTCTCTTTCTCTTACCGGTGATCACACTCCTAGTCCTAGTCTTCTCAGAAGCCGACTTTCAGTGCCATCAAACCCTCTGTCAACGTACTTCGGTCCTAGTCTCCTCGGGAGCCGATTGTAGTACCACGACCACAACGGTTACGGAACCAGCCAAGAAAAGGTAACGCCCTCGCAAACCAGCCAAGCTAAAGTCACGCTTTAGCAAGTTCTCTCTACTTCCTAGTGGTTCTCGCTCTGCTCGATCTACAACATCGAGTATCCATTGTGATTTTCAAGAAGATTAGAAAAAGTCCTCACCACGAGGCATAAAGAATCCCACGACGAGGTTGGTGCTCTCCTCGTCTACAATAGCTTGAAAGAAGTCAGGTCAATGGACACCCCCAACGACCGCACACGAACGGTGCTGGCACGCCCGCGCAGAAAAGAGACTGTTGACCAGCTGCAGCAAAATTGGAGCCAAACATTTTGGCACGCCCAGTGGGACTACACCAGAGTCTTTTTGTGTTCACCATCATTGGGATGCCAGAGGAAAATCTTTACCAAAAGAAATTCCTGAAGTCATGCCTGTTTTTCTTAAGAAGAAGAAGTGCAAATTCCTAAACTTCTTAAAGCGAAAGGCCTCCAGTTACAAGCCGCATAAAACTGATGGTGACGTCGCTGCTGCTGATGACGAGGTGATGATAGAAGGCTATGTGCCCATTCCCATTCCAGAGAATGCAAGCATAGAAGAGCGGCTTGATATCCTTCAAAAGAATTCTACCGCATACCATGAGAATCTGAGAAAAGCCCTCGCGGAGGACCGTCGACGGCTCGATGAGTTCACGATTTCGGTCAAGAGGCTCGAGTTGGGGGCACATCAAACACAAGGTGAATTGGAACGTCAAGAACCTGCTCGCGAAGAGGTCGTTTCTGAGACTAACTTGCCTATAGGTGGCAATCAACCTAACGGTCTCACTGGTGAGTCACAGTCTTACACAGAGGCTGTGCATGGAAAAGGTCATCAACAAGATTGTTCTTCTGACAATACAATTGTCTCTGAACAAATATCTGATTTCTCCACTGATCAAGCCAAATACGTGGCTACTGATCAGATGCATGGGGGGCAAGATATGACCCATGATCATCCCTTTGATCAAGAGAAGTTGGCAACAGTTAGCGACAAAGCCGATCTTGGGACACCGTTATCTCCCAAATTGCAATTGAAAATCATGCCTCGTCAACCAACAAAGATACTTGGGGGGCAAGATTACCCCTCTCACGAGCCAAAGTCCTCCAAATTCTTCAACGAGAAGTATCTTTGTTCTTTTCCTACAAGCTCTCACAGGAGGGATTTTTACCCTACAAATTTTGATACATCGGAGCTTGGAATGAAGCATAGATGGCCTCCCCCGTGGTCTTCTAGAGGTTAGCCAAACGTGACGTTGCTAGCTCCTTGCTTTGTTGTTAATTTCCTGTCAGTTTTTAGTTTTTTACCTTTATTTTCATAGTTAAAAAAAAAAAAAAAGTTGAATTTGGTAAGGGGTTATGCATTATAACGGAATATGTGAAGTCTCTTTTGTTAATATTGGCCTAAACTCCTTATTGGTGCCTAGTTCAGGTCCCTTAAGGTTAAGGGCGGTTTTTATTAACACTTGTTGAACTGTCTTCACACTTATGACCTTTCTCATCTTAGTAAGTATAGCCTATGTGAAATGGTGTCTAGAAAGGGGACAACGTTCATGACAGGTTCTTGAATCCAGAAGTGTGTGCAAATGGGCCTAAACCACTATGTGGGAGTAGCTCATGCCAAAATGGATTCTGCCTCTCTTGTTCGCCCTCCCCCACCTGGCCATTTCAGTAAGGTTGCCCAAAGGATTTGAAAGAAAATTTGTGTCTAGGCGACTATACTTGGGCCGCATGTCTAAACCTTGATTCACATTGTCTTATTGAATTCAGCTACTTATTAAAAAAAAATTAGTGCGATCCAAAAATTACTGCGGAGTCAAAACACTAAGGGATTAATTTATTAGCCAGTCTCTTCGCATAAGCCTTCGTGGGCAATTCTAGTGTTCCTACACTCGCGAAGCCCATTCATGAAGGCCTGTTTTTTAGGCCCATAATCATTTCTTCGCTATGCCTAGCAACACTAGGGGGGCAACACTATACAATACTAAGCCCATTTTGGGGTAAATATTTTCGTTGGTTGTTTGTTTATTATTAGAGTCAAAATGAATTTTGGGAAAATATCTTCTTCATCGTAGGCGCATCCAATGGGATGTGATGTCTAAGGTCTAGTTTGGATACGAGAAGTGCTGACAAAGGGTCTCGTCCCCTGTCAATCAAGTGAGCTGAGCTCCGCCAAAATCGTTCCTCTCTTCACCTGGTCATGTTCCAAAGGAGTTACCGAAAGGAGAAGAGAAATATCCCTAAGTCCAAAACGTTTTTTCTTGTTTGATGTGTCACTTTATGTGTTGTTCTTGTTTTTGTTTTGTTTTGAGTCTTAGGATGCCCTTTCAACTGTCTGTGTTGAGTGTATATCTCCAAAATTATGGCTAAAATAAAATAAAATAAATAAATAAAATAAAAAAGTCATAAATACAACTCCTAGGGGGCAATTCTAAGTGTTCCTACACTCGCAAAGCTACTAAGCCGAGTCAGCGGCTCTGAAAACTTTTTCCAGCTTTGCCCTCGCAGGAAAGGCTGAGCTCAAGGGAAGTGTGAGAGCCACCACCATGACCGCCACCTCCATCGGAAGTAGTCTTCATGTTGCCAAAGATGTCCTCACCATGCACAGGAAACAGTGAAAAGGTTTCAATCTCCTGGTGATCTTCTCCTCTTTGTTCCATGAAAGTTTGTTCTACATTCATGTCAAAGAAAGTAGAACTAGTTCCCCCTCCAGCTGAGATTGAACAATCCCTAGCACTCTTTTCCATGTTCATGGATCCATAACCGCCATAGTTCCCCATCTGCCCGTTAAAAGCAATCATCACACCAGCGGAAGAAGCAGAAGCAGGTGCAGAAGATCCAAAGTTAATATACTGATCCTCATGTTTCCAATTGGTAACATTGTCATCACCAACAAGCCCTGATCTTTGCATGGGCACATGAACATTCGAAGTGGACCTCTTCTTCTGCTTCTCCCGAGCCCTTTGGTTCACGAACCAATAATAGACGTTCTTGAACTCGATCTTGCCGTACCATTTCAGCTGGAGACAGATCCATTGAACCTGCTCTATAGTTGGGGACCTAACTCCCTTGTTGTAGAAAAGCTCCTTGAGGATTCTTATATGATCTGTAATGGGAATCCACCTAGTACTGCTCCGCCTGCGAAGCATGTTAGTACTACTCCCGGCTGCTTTTTTGCTTCCTCCATCCTCGGTTGGTTGCTGGGTTTTTGGTTCCACTGGTGATGGATTGAGAGAATGCGAGAATTGAAGAGTGGTGATGATGAGTAATTAAGAAAGATTGCTGTTAGAAATATTGGAGTTGATGAAATGATTTTGGGATTGGAAATTTGGGTTTATAATGTGGAGGAAGATATAGGCATGCAAATATCCACCCTTGGATGGACGGTCAAAGAGAAGAGTCAAACTACGTGTCAATAAAGCGTGATTAAAGTTGCTCCAAATCTCGGGAAAAAGGGACTAGCAGCATGTGGGGAAACCGAACGGTTTTCGAGGAGGTAACTGTTCTTTTCACGAGATTATTTTTCAACGAGTGATTAGTGCCTTAAATCTCGGAAAAGAAGGAATTATTGGCGCTAAGAGTTTTGAGTTGGGAGCCAGTAAGTGGATCCAAAAGATACATATTTTCTCAAAACCCTCACCGCGAGGCTCTTTTTGACGCGGAGCATATTTTAAAAGTTCATATTATTTTCAATATACAACTATGGGGGCCTATATTTGGGGCCTTGCGAGACACGTTGACTCAGCTTCTCATGGATATTTGATTATCAGGATAAGAAAATATTATTGTATTCATAAAGTGGCTTTGCGGCCAAAAGCAGTACATTCATTACAAAGCCAAAAGTGGCTAGAATACAAAACAGGAATCTTCAGATATTTTCTGAATCTTTTCTCAATTGGAAGCAGCTATGGAATCCAACGTCGGGTTGAGCCGCGCCCCCTTTACATGGAAGCGGTAGAGGAATACAACATAGGCTTGGCCAACACCATTATCCATGAGAAGAGGAGACTCTAGTGAAAGAAAATGGAGCCTCCAAACCCCCTCAATTGGAAGCAGCTATGGAATCCAACGTCGGGTTGAGCCGCGCCATTATCTCCTGGAGAGGCAGAGAGTGAAGGAACCGAATATCAGCTTGAGTCTCTGCACCCCCTCTAGCCTTGGTAACCACCATTAGTTGGACATGAAGTATAGGAACATCCATTCTGTAGCTTGAACCCATTCCTTCAAAGAGTCCATCCCTTCTCATCCCTCTAAGATTCTATCAAGAAGAGAAAGGGGGAGAAGAAGGTGAGAACCAAAGCCCCTTCCATCTGGAGGGCACAACACGGGCCGGGTCCAGAAGGAAGGAAATAGAGGAGGAAAGACGAACCACATAGTGGCCTTCCTCCCTCTCCCTGTTTCGCTCCGTGTGTGGGATTCTAACAAAGATGATCTCGCATGATCGTGGATCCCACACTCGGAGCCCCCTCGTGTTTCTAAACCAATCTGAAGCCTAGCATTGTCGTTGCAGGATTCCAGAAGGACGAAACAAGGGGTTGCCTAAGATTACGCCATAAGGCCTAACCTAGGCTTAAGATTACGCCATAAAGCCTAAAATTTAAAGGCTAAAGGTCATTTCATGAGGGGAAGATTTGTGAAGAAGGAGAAAAAGAAGCAAGGACTGAAAGGCCATTTCTTGAATATTTCAGAAAAGTTGTTGTGAGTATTCCCTTCCCGAAATACAACTATTTATAGGGACTTCAGGCAAATCCCCACCCTTGGATGAAGCTCAGTTTCAAAACTGATGTCAGTAAATCGAGATTAGTAATTCCAAATCTCGGGAAAAAAGGGACTAGCAGCATGTGAGGAGCGGTTTTTGAGGAGTTAGCTATTATTAGAGGATCAATAGCATGTGAGGAGACCAAATGGTTTTCGAGGAGGTAACTGTTCTATTCACGAGATTATTTTTTCACGACCGTTGTTTTTCAACGAGTGATTAATGCCTTAAATCTCGGAAAAGAGAGGATTAATAGCATGTGAGGAGATCGAATGGTTTTCGAGGGGGCCTATAGAGATTGGCCCGCAAAGCTCAATTTCAAACAAAGTTCCTCCACGCGGAGGTTCGCCGCAATAGCACTAGCTTCGGCCTGAGTGGCCCGTTCTCTGACACGGGCCAGGTTGCGGCCCATTTCTTCAGAAGCAGCCAAAGGTTCATCAAGTTGGGATTCTTCTGCAGCAATCGCATTTTCAACAAAGGCTAAACCGGTATGGAGGTCCTCGATCCGAAGTTTGAAGTCGGACCTTTGGATTTGTAGTTCCTGCAGGTGGATGGTTCGCTCATTTAAAATACCGCGAGAGATGTCTATTTCTCGAGAGAGGCTATTCAAAGCCTCTCGAGTGTCGTGAGCCTGGGCGTTCGCGGCCGGTTGAAGTTGGCGGGCCCTACCAAGTTCATTCAGCAGATCGTCGATATCACTAAATTGCCACGGAGTCAATGCCTTCTCCTGGCGAAGATACCTTAGAGCTTCCAAGACTCGCGGGAGGATGTCAGTCTCCAATACCCGAGGACCCAGATGTTCGTGAAGCACCATCTTAGCCTCATCCACAGCAGAAGGAGGAGTTACCTCTAACACCCTCATCAATCTCTCGAATCTGGTAGGAGGAGGAGGCAGCGGAAGCGCCACAGGATCACGAACCACCAATGCAAAAGGGTGGACAGCTTCCTCAGTTTCTTCATCTTCAACAGGTTGGTATGTCCCTTCAGCTACAGGAGAATCTGGAAACTCAACTCGTGGCTCACCATGGGCAAGTGGAGCAGATTCAAGCACAGAGCCCTCGGCTTCGACGGTTGTCTCATTTATTCGCGAAACTTGGGGGGCACCACCACCGTCAGTATCATTTTCCATCTCTGGGGCGACTGTCTCGCCGATAGGACCCTTAGCGTTTGCAGCCACCTCCTCGGTACAAACAGAATCCTGGTCAGGTTCAGAAATGTCAGAGAGCGGGGTTGGATCTAAAGGGAAATGGAAAGCATTGGCTAACAGTGGCTTACCTCTCGAGCTGTCAGGTCAATATCTGGTACGTGGTCACCAAGAGGAAGAGGCCCCGCCTCATTCACCTCTTGGACCTCTAGTGCCGCAAGAATCTCTGTCGTCATCAGTTCCTTATAAGCGGCAGAAGTCTCAGAGTGGCTTTCCACGCTTTCATCCTCCGAGGAGTAGTCATCAGAGATCGTTATTAGAATGGTAGGACCTTGCAGATGTTCTGTAGATGTGGGAGATGGAAGACGTGCCACGGGGTTAGTTGATACTTGAACTAGCGAGAGAATTGGCTCTTCTGTAGTGGCTGAAGGTCCAGCCTCGCTCAGGCGAGAGGGATCAGTGGTCCTTTGACGGACCTATCAAAAGATACATAGTGAAGATCCTGCCCAGATTCTAAAATTTAAATAGGATAGGACTGGGCCGGAGTTTACCAATCGCATTCCCAGAGGTTCGTCATCTTCAAAACTCTCTTCGACGAATTGAGCTCGATCGCGTTTGCAATCAAAGACAGCAGTGGCCTGTACGAGAAAAGAGTCATAACTCAAAAAGGGGGGAAACATCATCTGTAAATTTGGGATCGTTCTTAACCAAATTACCTCAGTGGGATCTTCATCATGCGAAGACTCTCCCTCAGAAGTCTTCTCTGCTATTGCCTTTTGTTTCTCGGCCTGAACAGAGGTTGTCCTGCTCCGGGTAGTTTGCTGCAAAACACACTCTGGAATAACAGCGGGAAAATCAACACAAGGAAAAGGAATGGTGAAGAAAGACAAAAACTTACTGTTGCCCTAGGCTAGTGGATTTGTATCCCTAGACGCGATGATCGAGAAGGTAGAATAGGTCGCGAGGGTTGTGCTGCAGGGTTGGAGAAGCGCTCAAGAATCTTGCGGTCCTCCGGACCAGGACTACTCATGCCACGAAAGATCAGGACGAAGAGTTCGTCATGTGGCAGGTCCCAACAGTTCACTGACACTTCTTTCCACCAATCAGCATAGTCATCATCGACATCGTTGAGGGGGTATAGCGCTCTGACCCAAGGGGGAATCACTATCAAAGTAAACTGACTCTGAAAGGGGGCAGACCCAGGCGGGGCTAATCTCCGCCAAGAGGTGTAGTAATTGGCAGAATCAACCAGAGGCTAGGGTACCAACTGGGCCAACCCAAATTGGCGAGCAAAGTGGTTAGGGGCATAGAGCTCATAACTTACGCGGTCGGTGGCAAGACGAATATCCAAGCAGGAGATGGCGCAACGAAAGGCCAGGAGGGCTCTTTCGCTATGATCCCGTCCACTGGGCAGAAAGCCATCATCAAGGGGAGGGGGGAATTGCCTAGAAAGGACTATTTTTGGGTCCGGCATCTCTCCCAGCAAGTACAAGTAAATAAAACACTCGGAGTAGGGTGGAGCTCGATACCTTACGTTGTGGCAAAGCCAGTTCCCCAAAAGGGAATCAACTGGAGGTTCCTTTGGAATATCACCGCGACGGAAGAGAGGGAAATAAATCTGCAGCCAAAAGGCAAGGATCCAGAAGGGCCCACTAATGTCGGTATCAAATGGGCGCATTACGGCTCTATAAAGGGAGCGATATAACGCACCAAATACAGGTTGCCCAAGGCTAACGCAAATACCATTGTAGAGAGCAGTGGCCAGAGAATTCCAAGGCCCAGTAGGTTTGTTGGAAGAAGTGCAAAGATAAATTTGCAAAGCCAGAATTCCAGGAATGCGATACCTCCTGTATGGTCACGCTGGGAGCAGTAATAGTCGCGCCAGGATGGGTAGGATCTGCTGTGATGCCCTCGACCAGCCATATCCATTCTTAAAGAAAATTGAATGCCATCAAACTGACCATGCACATAGGGGTCAAAGTCAATGGGCAACCCCGTGATGGTAAGAACATCCAGCAGAGTTATGCTCATCTGCCCAAACTGGAAATTGATTGTATTGCTGGAGGTGTTCCAGAAGCAAAGAGCGGCGGCTAGCGGTGCAGGGCTAGTATTATTGGGAAGACAGAAGCATAGATCGATGGTTTGGGTGATACCCACCGCATCCCATCGGGCCAAATCTCTCGCTCGGACCTCCTGATACCAAACATTTTCCTCGGGAGCGACGGTAGGCTAGTAGCCCTCTTTCCTCCTTGGTCCCCAACTGCTAAAATCACCAGGCACCTGCCGAAGAGCCGCTATGGGACGGTTGGATGGGAAGCCCATAATAGGCCATAACATCATCTGGCAAACGATCGCGAGGTGTGGGACCCAGACTCGCTTGACTATCACCGCCACCAAAGCCCATCAGTCGACTTCTCTCCTTTCCAGTCTGACTTCTACATCGAACACTCATGTTAGTCCGCCAGGTGAATGCGGCTTTCTCAGTGATTTCATCTGCCTGATCGATAACGAATGGTTTCTTGGATGTCATTTCTAGGTCGCAAGGAATACTTCTCCATTACACCTTGATTTATAGCTTAGATATTTTTGGAGATTAATTTATTAGCTGGGCCAGTGAGTGACCCTAGTTGATAATTAATGAATCATTATTCCATCTTGAGAATCGCATCTAAGGCGACAGTGAAGATACTTCTCCAATACACCTTGATTTATAGCTCAGATATTTTTGGAGATTAATTTATTAGCTGGGCCAGTGAGTGGCCCTAGTTGATAATTAATGAATCATTATTCCATCTTGAGAATCGCATATAAGGCGACAGTGAAGATATTCCACATTTTCCTACCACCGCAGGGCCAGCATAGTGGCCTGATGTTTTTTAAATAAAACATGATTAAAACCGATGCGGTTTTAGATGCTAAAGTTGCAGCAAAATATGGTGGTTTCACTTGGTCACACGTCATGATGACGATAGCCATGATCCAATCATCCTCTTTGGCATAAGACTCGCGAAGGATTAAATGAAAGCAAACAGTTTGCTATTTTGCATCTTATTTCGCCAAGTACTATTGGCCTTGATCTAGCCAGGAAAGCGGCTCCAACACCTACATTTGAGAAAATCAACAGAGAGCCAGCAAACAAGGCAGATACTTGTTGCTATACACATGGCGAAGCTACCACCAAGGAAGAGAAGGATCCTCATTCGCGATCAAAAGCAGCCTCCTTCGCATGGGGGGCACGCTAAAGTTTTGATTGCCTACAACCTGCCCAAGTTTCGCTAGATCCATGAGGGGCAATAAAGTTGGCAAAGGAAGCGTTAGTTCATGACAAAGGCATTTCAGATTATGGCATTCAAGCTTTATGGCCTATTTAGAGGCCTATATGGAAACAGTCAAGCCAATACAAGTGGTTTTGGAGTGACAACATTATAATAGTAGTGCTGATTCAAGACCTCTTCAGTCAAGACAAAGACCTTTGACTTCGAGGTCTGGCGGGCAATGTTTGGACCCAAAATGAGCATTTTGGCCTAACAAGGCACGTCTTGGAGAAATTGAGCCAATGTCAGTGGCTCAAGCTATATATTGTCGACAAGTTCGAAATATATATTTAAAGGCTAAATAAAGCCTACTATGGAAGCATGGAAGCATGAAAAGTCAACTTTAGCACATTTTCCTACTTCGGTTAGGAGAAACCGAGCTAAACAAGGAAGGAGGGGCGGCAGACTAACCAAACAAAATTCAAATGAGCTGAAACTTTCCAGATTAAATCTAGAAAGCCCAAGGATCATTTATTATGAAGAGTGCCAGAGCTAGTTTTGAGTGGAACGCCTTCAAACAATCAGTCCAATTTTCTGCAGAAGCAAAACTGGAAAACTGGGCCTGTAAGAGGTCCAGCAGCATTTCCGGCCCAACCACTATATCAAAAACTCTGAACTTTGACCAGGATGATCTACACTCATAGTGGAACATTTTTTATGAAGAAGTCACGGTCAAAATCGGAATGCTTGATGGAGATATAATTGAAGGAATAAAGAAGCCAAAAGTGCTTCCTTATCTCCAAAATTCATCATTCCTTATCTCCAATTATGCCTCCTCTTATCTCCTTATCTCAGAAATTCATCATTCTTTATCTCCAATTATGCTTCCTTATCTCCAAAATTCATCATTTCTTATCTCCAATTAATGCTCCACTATCATTTGTTTAATGCTAAACACTTTGGCATGGTAGCCTATAAATAGAGGTTACAATGAAACACTAAGGGACACAATTCACTCATCAATACATCTCTAAGATGATCTAAGTCTCTCTAGAGCAAACCTCTCTAAGAGCAACTCCTCTCCTTCTCTTTCTCTTACCGGTGATCACACTCCTAGTCCTAGTCTTCTCAGAAGCCGACTTTCAGTGCCACCAAACCCTCTGTCTACGTACTTCGGTCCTAGTCTCCTCGGGAGCCGATTGTAGTACCACGACCACAACGGTTACGGAACCAGCCAAGAAAGGGTAACGCCCTCGCAAACTAGCCAAGCTAAAGTCACGCTTTAGCAAGTTCTCTCTACTTCCCAGTGGTTCTCGCTCTGCTCGATCTACAACATCGAGTATCGATTGTGATTTTCAAGAAGATTAGCAAAAGTCCTCACCACGAGGCATAAAGAATCCCACGACGAGGTTGATGCTCTCCTCGTCTACAATAGCTTGAAAGAAGTCAGGTCAAGGGACACCCCCGACGACCACACTAGAACGGTGCTGGCACTCCCGCGCAGAAAAGAGACTGTTGACCAGCTGCAGCAAAATTGGAGCCAAACAGCAACAACCTTCTTCCAACAAGAGATCGACTTCTAACGAAGGGGTATGATGGCCCTTGACATTGTCTTCTTTGCAATTACCACATTGAGGATGCAAGTCACCTCTTCTGTAAGTGTGCCATAGCATCTACAATTCTACATGATGCACCTTTGAACTTGCAGAATACTATACTTCCCTCTTTGAATTTCAAGGAATGGATGTTGGAAAGGGCTCTTAGTTTAACACCTGACATTTTTGTGAAGTTGTTAATGATCATCTGGGCCATATGGAAAAATCGTAACAATTCTCTATGGAATGACACTCAACAATCTGCTCAAGATATTCTGTTAAGCAGCTTTACATGGTTGGATGAATTCCAAAAAGCCAGAACCACCAATCAGCTATCTCATGTTAAACAACAACGACAACGATGGAAACCTGCTGAGAATGGAGCCTTCAAGCTAAATGTTGATCCTGCATTCCTATCCGACCAAACCAAGGGTGGCATTGGAGGAGTTTTACGCAATTCTTCTGGACAATTTGTTGCGGCCTTTGCCATTCCTATTGCTCACACAGCATCCCCAAAACAATGTGAGTTATACGCTATCTGTGCTGGCCTTGATTTACTTGCCTCACTTCATATTCAGAATGCTGTTGTTGAATCCGATTGCACTGAGGCAATAGTGGAAGCCTTGTGCCCTGATCATTCCTTGCTAGCAAACGGTGGTCTTATGGATGACATTAAGAGAGCTGCAAGAACTATTTCTTCGGTCCAAATCCAGTATGCACCACGTTCTTGTAATATGGTTGCCCATAGGCTTGCAGGTACAGGCTTTGAGGCACAAAATAGCACAATTTGGCTTGATCAGATGCCTAGCTGCATCATAGATGTACTAAATGAAGATTGTAAACACCTCAATTGAGGACCTTGTTAATGAAAGATCACTTATTCAAAAAAAAAAAAAAAAAGGCAAATTGAGACAATTCAAGAACAAACGTTTCTGGAATGTAGAATGGGTTTTCTTATATGCTTTAAATGGTTGGTGAAAAACAACGGGGTTATAAATCAAATATGTATGGTCATCGGTTTTGATAAGGATGTAAACCTGGTTGCTAATGACCATATCGTTACTTACCCTTGACTAATAATATATGGTTGAGATTAAAACACTTAATAATCTTTATGTTGTTTATACAGGCAAATTGAGACAATTCGAGAACAAGCGTTTCTGGAAAGTAGAATGAGTTTTCTTATATGCATGCTTTAATTTGGTTGGTGAAAAACAACAGGGTTACAAATCAAATCTGTGTGGTCATCAGTTTTGATAAGGATGTAAACCTGGTCACTAATGACCATGAATCTTGTGGTTACTCACCCTTGACGAATAATTATGGTTGAGATTAAAAAACTTAATAATCTTGTGGTTACTTTTTATTTTTTATTTTATTTTGAGGATTGACTTTATTTGGTGAAAATATATGATGACTACACAGAGAATAAAGTGTGAGAAAATTTCAGGTTGTGGGGTAGTTAATTATTTCTTATTAATATTTTGTAATTGTCATAATTGTTTTTGATAGTTAAACTAATATATAAAGTATTTAAATCTTTCAATGTTATTTTCGTAAAAAAATTTCAATTTTGGGTGACAAGCCCTCTTTTCTTAATAATAGTATAGACATTGATTTTTTTTCTTCTTCAAAGTCTTTTAATATTTGGAAGTTGAGATCTATATTTGTGAAAATAGTACGTTATGCTCACCTAAGCGACAATTTTAAGGAACTGTGAAGAACAAGTGAATTTAGCCATATGTTTTAAGTTTAGAGTAATGTGAACCACCTTTTGGTATACCACCTAGAGCTTACCTTATGTGGCAGCATATCTGACATTGTCACATCATTTAATGAAAGTTTATAATTAGTGAATGATTATACCATATCTGCTGCCACATAAGGTGGGCTTTAGGTGGTACACCAAAAGGTGGTTCACCTAGCATTACTATAAATTTAAAGTTGAAATTATATATAACAATTTAAAACTGTGCATTTATTTTCAGCCATTAGATTCACTTATCCCTCATAGTCTCTGAAAAACTATCTCTTAGGTGAACAATACTCTCTTAATATTAGTGTAGACTTGAAGTGGAGTTTAATATTTTTAGACCAAACACATGAAGATGTACTTCAATGATGTTCACAAAAATGGTGGTCGGGTCTATTTTGTTGCTATTTTTATTGTAAATTTGGCTAATTTTATCAATCTTTTTTAGGGAATGTCATCTCTAGAAATTTACTGTCATTTTACCGTGTTACTACAACTTTTGATGGCTATAACATTACTTTTGAAAGAAAAATAAGCATGTAAATGAAAAGTATCCCTAACGTGAAATAATATTATGACTAGAATGAGAAAAAAGTTACTAGTTTTTTTTTGTGTGTGTGTGTGTGTGTGTGTGGAAAGAATGGCTGATGTGATTGCTCTCAAGTCTTAATTAATGAGACTGCTGAATACAAGGGGAGGGGGGAGGGGACATGGAGCCTAAACCCCTAATTACAATAAGCATATAGAGGACATCCCGAAATAATATCAGAAGTCTCTACAAAATACATGTATTCAAACAAGTACCAATTAGCAAAGAGTGCACTAGTGGTTACTCCATTTGCTTTGACAGAGCGGTGACATACTAGAAAGATAACTCGATTACAATGAAGCATAATTACCAAAATCACAGCTTTCCCACTATGTTGTCTCCGGAAAATAAATCCGACGACACTCAATTTCATCCTGCCACTAGGAGGCTGCAACCATTTAACAATGGATCGTCGCCTCGCTAGGTCAAACAAGGCAATTCGAGTGCATACTGAAGGAATGGATGGATTTCAAAACTTTTTAATTAGTGCGGAATTAGTTTAACAATTAAACTACTAACTAAACATAAAATTCATTCCTTTAACCCATGATCTTGGATTATTATGATACGTATATAAACATAGCATGCATAGTAAGGAAGAACAAATAAGTAGTTTATGTTCTACTCACCTTTGGAGCGTGATTTTAATCCTATTCAAGTGAACCACCAAAGTTCCTCTCCTTGATTTCTCCTTGTGTGTGTTTCCTCCACCTTGAAGCACCTTGAATTAAGAACTCCTTCTTGTGCTTGTAATCTTCTCTTTGATGTAACAAGTAAAGCCACAAAAGGATATGGCCTCTAAGGATCTTCACCAAGTGAATCAAGAGATGAAGAAAGATGAAAGAAAAGAAGAAATTATGCAAGTGTTCTTCTTTCCTTTAATTATGTAATGGACCAAGAGAGAACTCTCTCTCTCTCTCTCTCTCAAATTTGAAAACAATAGTGTGTTGATATTCTTTTGTCCATGCTTTCACTTTATATAATAGGAAATAAATCCAATTACTAAAAGAAAAATATTGACTTTTATAAAGCCAATAGTCCATACATGTTATTGGGAACTAAAATTGTGTCTTGGGCTTTCATTTAAATCTCATTTAGTGAAGCCCAAGTCCACACCAAAACCCGACAATCGTTTAGGCCCAATAGGTTCGGTTTTTTACCCGAAAATCCTAATTATGTTCAAATAATAAATCTAATTAATTATTTGGTCATAACCAACTCTTGTTTAATCTTCTTCATATACAATCTCAAGGATCCACTTATATGGTGTGCGATCTCTTAGGTTCTAATTAACAAGGCAATGAAGTGTATAGAAACCATTCTATTTTGTTTACAAATCAAAAACTCCATTTTTGATTCTCCCTTGTTATTAGGATTATAAATGTTTATTAATCCTCGGGGACTTCACAAGTCATGAATGACGTCTTGCAACATATCATGACTACCCTAGTTAATGTAGAATGACAAAGAACCTATTCAATTGGAATTACAATACAATACGGTCCTTCTCTAACACGATGTTCTAAATCACATCATCGGGGTATGGAATTGATATGTCAATCCCCTAATGTGATTTTTCATTCTTATGTGATTCTTAGAATATGATTAGAAACTCCTTTTTAATCTCATTCAATGCTTTGGCCAAAGACTCATTGAATCACATCTTTGAACATACACCTTATTTACTTAAGGATAGAGATTCCTTATTGTACACTCACATGTCTCTATGACCGAATTGATTATACCAATGAATGCATCTATTATATCCATTAAGGGACACAATATTATTGCATCATCAAGAGATAATCCATTCACTCATAAGACAACTATGGTGTCTCAGGTCAAAGGACTAATTTGTATTATTGCAATTTAGAGTTCAAGTTTGACATGTAAATAAGACTCCATACAAGAACTCTAATGATCACGTTCAATGTACTCTTTAAGTTAAGGGCACCCACATGCTTGTATTAGTGTCTCTACACAAATGATAAGAGACATATCATCCTCCATATTGAGCATACATAGTATGTGCTAGTCTTTCCGGATTATCAATGTCCAAGTGATAATCCTATGACTAGGAACCTTTTAGGATAAGAGTGTGAAAGAGTAAAGGTCTCACACATCTAACTCTTTATATTACTTTCTCTTTAACTCATATTCCTTGGACCTTGTTCAATCAAATATTAAATATAAGCAATGAACAATAAACTTGCCCTTAATAATAATTTCATCAAAATGATTGTTTTAGGACACAACTCTTTCACATACACAGGCATTTAGTCCGACTAACCCTACAAAATATATGTAGGCACTTATTTCACACCAAAGACGAGACAACACTAACCAACTCAAACAAATAAAACTAAAACAGAAATTAAAATTACCAGCCCAATGTGAAAACTTGGACCTAGAATAAAACCCCAGGCCTAAGCCACACCAGGCCCAGGATAGTCCCACCATTGGACAATGGCCAATAGGGCCCAAACCTTGATTCCAGCCTAATACAACTTGGGCATAGTTGACTCAGCCACCATCGCGTCTCCCAGACCCGCGTGCCGCAGCCTCTTTCAGAGCCCGACTGCCGTCGACCCACCATCTCCGTCAGAGTTCTGGCAGATCTCCTCCTCCACCACCACAACCCCAAACCACGAGGGTCTGATACGAGGAACTGCCATCTCCGGCAAAGACCCAGTACCAAGCCTCTCATCGACGCCAACTGCTACACGATTCGATCGGATCCACCCACAAATCCAAGCTCCAGATCGGATGCGAACTCCGTCCACGCAACCGGTTCAGCCACGAACCGTCCTTCTGTGCCTCCGTCACTTTCAACTGGAACCTAGGCAAGAGCAAACCTTTCAGCCACAAACTCTGATTACCAGACCAACCTCTTACACTAACATCCCGTCCGGCCTCACTCGACGCATGTCGGTGAGGTCAAAGGCCTGCACCCAGGCCGCAACATAGCAGAACGAGAACTAGTAAAACCATCGACAAGTTTTCTAGGGTTTAGGCACGTGGAGCGTGTACAAGTTGAAAAGTTTAAGTAAATTGACTTTTTTAGTATATGACTATTGGAAATAATATATTTAACTTTTATTTTTTATTTTTTAGAATTATTTGGTATAGGTGAAAACCTTATTTTCTCTAGCAGCGCTCGTTCTCACGCTAACACTATCACCGCCTCCTTGTGTCAACGATGAACAAGGCAGCCAGCTTCTAATATCAAGACTTTTAGGTCCGATCGTCTTCCTACCATTTGATAGCGGTGTCATAGGTTATGGCGGCGGTAGTGTTGCAGCCGCCAGTTAAGAGCTATTGTGTTGGGGCCCAAAATATCTAGGGCTAGGGATTGTGGGGCCCGTTGGGGGGTCTAGAGATTTTGGGCTCCGTTTTGTGCTCAACAATTTTGATGTTGGTGCAGCTTCAAATCTGATGTTGATTTGGTGCAAGGTTTTGAAGAGGAATGTTGGTGAGGATAAGCACTCCAACCCTAAGGGGAATCGAAGGAGATGGTGGTTGCCTAAGGTTTGGTCTTAGTTTAGTCTATCTTAGTTGAAGATCTTCTATGAGTCTTCTTAGAAGTGTTGTTCAATATGTGCACTACAATTGCGTGCTCAGAGCATATTAAGTAACAACCAATATTTTTCTTTGAAGGCGAAGTTTCTATTGTATACTTCAGTGCTTTAATGTTTGTTGGAGTAGTTTATGCACCAAAGTAGGTGTAGGCCTATGTCTTGTATTGGTGTATGCACTATTCCAACCTTGAGGTTGTTTTCATTTATCCAATGAACTGTCTTACCCTTAAAAAAAAAGGTATAGATGAGTTTAAATCTGTAAGGGAGAGTGAAACATAGGATAAGTAAATTACCAAATGAAATTCTTTGTCACATGTTTTTTTTTTGAAACAAAATATTCTGTGAGGACCAGCATTTTGTGTATAAGATGGAAGAAAATATACTAATTAGCACTCGTTGTGTGTATATGACATTTCTCGATCTCCAACAATAAGTTGGTGGAGGTCTAAATTTCAAATCTTTCTTCCCTCCCAAGTAAACAAAAATCCACGACTATATGTGTGTGTGTGTGCGCGCGCCCTATTCTAGCTTCAATGACAAAAAGTACTTTCCTTACATAATTCAGACATTAAGATTATCTACGTTGTTATGTTGAGGATTTCTTTCACATTGAGAGCTAGATTTGCACACAGCTAAATGTGTAATGTTATTGAGCTTGATCTCTATATTCTTTTATATTTTGAAAGAAGGCCAGTACGGCAGTCCTTAAGTGTTGATCATTAATGAAACTGCAGAATACATTAAGAGGGGGGGGGAGGGGGGATATGATATACACCTGAACCCCAAATTACAATCCTGAGATAATTACGAGAGTTTGTATAAAAAGTATGTATTCTAACATGCACAATTAGCGAAGAGTGCACTTTTCTCAACTCTATTCGCTTTACAAAGGTGGTGACATACCGAAAAGTTAATGCTTACTTGAAGTAATAATATACTAATAAGATCAACTTTTCCACTATGTAGCCATCGAAAAAAACAAATCCATTGACACTTAGTTTCATTCTATCACTAGGAGGTTGCAACTAGACCTGTAAATGGACTGGATTTTGATCCGGACATGCTCCAGATTAGTGGCTATTGGACGGGTTTGGATCGAAAATTTTGATCCGAATCAGTTAACCCAGTTATTTAACGGATCAAATACGGATTTAGGTCGATCCGATCCGTTAATGATCCGGCCCGTTTTCGTAATAATAAAATATTATTTTTTATTAATATATTATTATTTTTAAAAAATATAAAATATAAAATATGAAGAATTTCTAATACAATTTTTTTGCAGAAATCTAAGGGACAGTCCATCACCCAAGATTCCAAGAAGCATTAAGAATTTTGATAATATAATTTTACTTTTGGTGATACTTTTCATGTTGTTTTAATATTTTATTAATATTTTATGAGGTATCATGATATAAATTTAATACTACTATTAAAGTTTTTTAAATATTTGAAATTATAAACGGTTCGGATTAGCGGATAAGGTATCCGTTAATCCGGTGGATACGGATTTGGATCGAGCTATCAATGATCCGCCGGGTTAACGGAGCGGGTTTGGATCAAATTTTTTTTTAAGTAAACGGATTTATATTTAGGTCGATCGGATCCAAATCCGGTCCCTTTACAGGTCTAGTTGCAACCATTTGAAAAACTAAGGAATTCATCGCCTAATTAGGGCACACAAGGTGTGTATTCCGTGATAGAGCTCACGTTGCCCAACCACAACTCAGTAAAGGCTTATTGCTGACTTAAAGCCACATAATACTAAAAGTAAAAACCAAAATAAATAAAAACAGTAAAAACACTTCAGCCTAATTTGGGCCCAAAGTATGAGTTCAGGTTCACAAACTATCCAACATATTGTTGATGAGAAAATAACCATTGGGCCAAGCCACCCTTTTGGTATCGCAGCCGCCGCCGCCGCCACCGCCACAGTTGTCAAACAACCATTGCTGGCGAACAATTACTAACAACACCCATTCAACCCGATTTGGAGCATTTCTTTCCAACAATAAGCACCGACATATATTATTCCATCTCTGACCCAGATCAAATCTGCAACCAGATCCAAATCTGGCAACCATAGCAGTACGATCTGATCCCACCTACCTCAATCTCCCATCTCGAAACAATCTCTCCAAGCCGTCAGCGAAACCCTCATCACCATGAATCGATCCTGAACATAGCAAACAGACCCAGAACACCATACCAGACCAATAATGCAGTGAACTGACAGTGGTCCGTTCGATGAAGACATCTAAAGGTTGCGTTGCCAGATAGACAGAGGGGAGAAGGCCAGATAGACAGAGGGGAGAAGTTGATTTCCTCAGGCACTTGTAGGCGCGTTCCAAATTTCTAGATTTTTTTGTTGTTGTATAAACTCATTAGAGAGCTTTATTTACTTAATCTCTATATTCTATCTTGTCCAAAAATAAAATCTATATTCTATTAGAGGAGACCAGACTTTTGAACTACATAAAGGAGTTTGTACAACTGAAAAAAAAAAAAAAAAGGAGTTTTTTTTTAATCGAAGTAGGTCAGCCAGTTTTATAATATTCAGCAAGCAGTACCAGAAACGACACACCCCTGAGGGGCCGACAGAAAGAGCCGTCCTTAGGACATACAAAGTACCTATTCTAGAGAAAATAGAACCTCACACTCCCAGGTACACCCACCTTTTAAGGAAATTCACGCACCTTATTTCTAACAAAACCTAGAAAACTCAGAAGCACTTTAAATAAATATAACAACCGAGCATCTAGATTTTGTGACCTAAAGAAAATTTAAATATTGCTAGTAGATGAGGTCGTAAATTCCTCATCTACCATAATAAAATAAAAAACAAAAATGAAAAAAGCATCCCGAACCCTAGCAAAGATTGAAGCCAAAGCCCATGAAAGGGCCCAGACCCAACCAGATCTGCTAAGGACACCCCAAGCAGTGGCTTTTCCCATCACCACGCCGCTGCCGCCGCCGTCCTCGTTGAATCCCTGTAGCGACGCATCCCAACCTTCCTCGAGAATCAGGATCCCAAATCCGACCCCGATCTCGGGAGGCCCAATTAGGTCTTCCCTTCTACCACCAGTACTCCAGAGCAGAACATAAGCATGAGCCCGAATCAGGCATCTAGATCCGATCCTGCGCGATCCCAATCTTGATTCCGACCCTAGTATACCAGCTGACACGAACTGAAGTCGACAGCTGGAGCCGATCCCAATGCGGTTCTCAAAAGATGATCCCAATCCCAAGCCCAGCACCAGGATAAGGACTTCATTGTAGTAGTCTTTCGACCCAAAACCGAGTCAAGAACACAATGATTTGCCTCCACCCCAATAACCAAAGTAGACGGCGCCTGAACCGACACCGGAAACAAAGCTCCCCATCTAGAGATCAGAGCACCATCGAAGAAGAGAACCCAGCAGCCCCAACAATTCAAGGAGACATGTTGACGAAGAACACCGCCGCTATGATGCTCAGGCCAACCAGAAAAGATAAAGGAGAAGAACCCCGCTCTCCTAGCCGCAGTAGCATCACCAAAAGCCATGATGAAGAATTTTATCGAAGACAGAAGTGGTCGAGCAAACCCTAGCCGAGCTAGGTCAGGGGCTATTGCATTAAAAAAAAAAAGGAGTTTGTACAAAGAAAAACAATAAAGGCTTTGACTCTAAGGTCAAATTTTATTACCAACCCTCATTGCATTTCCCGAGCCTCAAGTTCCTCAACGTCCATATTTATCATAAGGAAAACAACTCGATCTGGAGACTTTTTAATCTGTACTCCTGTAGACTTCAAGATCTGAGTATCGATGAAAAATAGGGAAGATGTGGTGAAATTCAACATCATTGCGCTAGCTTAGAATATTTAAAATTAAAAAAATAAGGAAGTGCAGTGAAACTGAAATTGAAATTGAAAGTGAACATGAAGAATTGAAGTATATATTAGTTACGTGGTAATATAAAATGATTAAGGTTAAGAGTTTTTTTTTCTAGAAAATAATTTATCATTGATATAAGCAAAATGATGATTTAGAAGGTATTGGTTATAGAATTTCCCTATCATAATTCGTTGATTCAATGAGTAGTTTAGAAACATAGTCAGATTCTTTGGTCTTAGCAACATTTTCCTATACCATGCCCCAAAAGATTTGGCAATTCCCTTTATGAAATTCAAAACCTATCTAACTGAATAAAGAATTGAGAAGTATATAAGATTTGTGCACAAATTAATCTGACTTGTCTTTAGGTCATTTTTATAGGTGAATTGAGAGGATTCTACAACCAGGGGTTTTGGAAGTAAAAAAGGGTTTTTTTTTTTTTTTTTTTTTTTTTTGAAAGGGGTTTGGAACCCAGCCTAGCTGGGAGGCTCAGCCCCACGCCCGGTTCCATTTATTATATTAATAATATGATTTTGCAACAGGGGGGACATAAAACCTGAACCCCGTGCTACAGGAAAACACTTACAATAATCCTCGTTGAGAACATCCTGAATAATAGTAGGAGTCTCATCTAACCAAACATCATCAATAGCAAACAAACTAGCAAGGTGCGCAAGTCTATCAGCAACACCATTTGCTTCACGGTAAATATGACAAATTCTAACTAACTGAAAAGCATTAAAATAATCGTTACAATCATCTAAAATCGGACTGACCTCAGATAAATCCTTCTTCGAACTATTGAGTGCAGCAATCAGAATGGCAGAGTCGCTTTTAATGTCAATTTCAGACCAACCTTGGTGAATACCAAGTAGAAGACCTGCTCTACATGGCTCAGCTTCCATATTTAGGACTAAGTGAGCATGTAGAAAATGTCTAGATAGAGCAGCAATACCCATACCAGCGTCATTTCTGACCACTACACCAATGCCTCCACAACCATTATCCGCTCTAAAAGCCCCATCCACATTGATTTTCAGCCTGCCACTAGGTGGGCATTGCCATTTGGTTAAAGGCCTCTTCTTTTTCCTCACAGCTTTCGAAAAAAGAAAAAGAAAAAAAAGGGGTTTCTTATATGCTTTAAATTGGTTGATAAATTAAAAACAAAGGGTGATATTGGTTTTGACACATTCATTTATTTATTTTTTTAACAAAGAAATGAAATCTCTATATATCAGAAAGTCAGAACAGCACATACAATATATCTCTATGTACTTGTACTTGATTTTAACAGATTCATGTATTTAAATCAAATTTAGCATTAATTAGCGTTAAAAATTCAAATCCTCCTTGAGGATCATCTTCTCTTTCTGGTAAATAGGTTACCTTAATTATGTTGTGGTTGTTGATATGTTCAAGAACTTGATTCACTATAAATTTTGCCAAAAATTGAAAACATTATGAAACAAACATAAATAAGAAGTAATTTATTGTATTTCCAACAAAATAATATCATATTATAGGAAGCAATAATATACGGGGTTGAAAATGATTGCTGACCTTAATTAAGACGTAAGATTTGATTCCTTAATCCTATATGGCATGCCATGTCATATCCACATCATTGTTGTTATCCACGTCATCATGTGCAAAAGTCAATCATATCCATTTTTATCCAATAAGTATTATTTGTTCTACTTGATTATTATAATTATCTTTTTACCATGTAGAGAAAATACATGGCTGCCGGAGTTGTGGGGAAGATGCAGGGCGGTCGGAGTCTTACTTTTCCGTGGGCTGTGTGGCTTCCGGTGTTGATGTCGTCGACATCTCTTTATCTGGATCGTCTATTGGTAAGGGCGTCAGGGTCCCTTCCTCGATATCACTGGATCCACGATGCCGGACGGCCGGAGGTATGGTGGCAGGTTGGTGTGACTGCGGCAAGATCACAAGCTCTGTTGAGTTGACTGCAAGGGCAAACCCTAATTGGATTTGGGCTTTGCTATGTTTGCCAGAACTGGACTTGGGCCCTATTGAGCTGACTAGGACTACAAAATGTGGGTTTTTTCTGTTTTGGATCCGGATTTGGGATCCCGGTGGATTTATTATAAAAACTTGGGATTCAGGACGATTTTTGTCTCGGTACCTAATTTTTTATTGGGATCAATGCCCGCAAGGAACTGCTGGGATTATTGATCTGAGGTTGTCAGCGAGTTTATTGATGGATTCTGCGGAAAAATTTTATTGTCAGTTTCTTATTAGTTTACTCCCCCATGAGCTTCACTCAATAGGTGGAGTGATATTGCGTTTAGCGGTGTCTTTTTCTGACGGGCCCCACAAGGGCGGGTCACTGTGTAATATTGCTTTTTCCATATTGAATAAAAATGGCTGACCTCATTCTACTAAAAAAAAAAAAAACAACAACAACAACAACAATAGAATTAAGCTTTTTTGTCAATATCCTAAAACACTTCCCACTAAGAAGGCTTCTCTCTCTAGCTGCTAGTTTCCTTACAAACCCCAGCCGGGGTTTTTCAATACGTTGCTTGTTCGACAGTGGTTGGCAGCGGTATCGACTTTGGTCACGCTGCTGTAGCTAATGCCGAATGAGTGATTTTTTTATTTTTATTTTTATTTTTTTTTAAGAATAAGGGATTAGGCGATATATATTAGCTTCTCGGATGCAGACAATATAGGGAACATGTCCCACCCTCAAAGCCGAAGGTGAAAGGTCTGCCCCATTCTGGGAACTCACCACCCTTCCCCCTATTCAATTTATTAATAATAAAGAAAAGAAAAAATTTCAGTTTACTACCCTGTGGTTTACACTCAACATCATGTTAGTCCATCTCCTTTCAATTTGATCAGCAACACTCGATCTTATGCTTTCAATTTCAATCAGCCGTGCCAAATTTTTTATGAGACATCCAAATCAGACGTTAAATGCTGATGTGGCAGCGACAAACTCAGCTAGTAGTCCCAGAGAAAGGGGTAAATTCGATATTTCACTTAATTTCCACATTAAAAAGAAAAAACTCTTATTCTTCTCTTCCTCTGATCCTCCTCTCCCCACAACTATCTCTGGCGCCCAGCAAATCCAGATGAAGATGAAGGGAATGTTGAGGTGGCCTCCGCCAGCTTCTGGCGAATCCTGAATTCGATTCCTTGCTCGCCAGCACGAGCGACGATCACACTACACCGAATCTGATTGTCTCTTGCATCACAAAAAGTCAAGCCCTAGCATTGATACATATCCCAATTCACCTGCAAATCAACCAAAAACCCCAAATCTGAAACAAACTCAAATCACCACTTTCTACTGCACTTTACAATCAGCATACAACGCAAGCAACCAATTCCAGTCCAAAAACCAATAACAAATTCATTAACTCATCGAAATTTCCTTCTCAACTCAAATAACTAGTATAGTTACGGTAATTTGATAAAAGCGATAACCAGGGAGAACTCGATCTCAACTTAATCAACCACAATACATTCAACTTCCACACTTTGATTCAAAGTTCGGGATATACCTTGACTCACTACCGAAACTGGGTTGATGATGAACTGATGATGTTTGACGCTGCAACCCCGCAAGCTTCTCGATGTTTGATCCATAAGTGCTATCAAGCTAGAACCAAGCCCAAAAGCGCCGAAAAAACTTGTCGGCGTCAAAGACAACGACTGGGTCGAAGCAACCCCAAAACCAAAATCAGTCAAAATCGATTGAATTGAAAAACTAAGCAGACTAAAGTGGAGTGCATGACGAGGGGATAAATTTTCATACCACTTGCAAGTCAAACAGAGGCCGAAGTCACCGGAAAATGTAGAAACATCGGAGATTGACAATCCCAAGCCAAACAGAGAACCAGAACCAGAACCAGACAATGTCTTCTATGAAGATCGATAATCCCATGCCGATGTCGTCTATGGAGATCGACAATCCCAAGCCAAACACCTCCAATCATTTTGGTTGTTCTTTGATCCATTCCTTGGGGAAGCGACCAAAACGGAAAAACGAAACCGAAAAATCCCAGAAGACGAAGATGAAGATGCCGGAAGAGTACGATCTAGCCAGGCCGAACGACTACGTGGAGTGCAGGAAGGAGAGACTTTCTCAGAAATTTGTACAGGTGTGGTTAGCCAGTTAGCCTTCAACAAAACTATCACATCTCCACCTTGGCAACAAGGCTTTGCATCCATACCCAAAACCCAAATGAAATTTGCATTCCCTAACTGTAATCTAAGTAAGAAAATCAAGCTATTAACCCCAATTTCACAATTGGTATCCAAAACCCTAAACCCAAAAACTAAGTACAATTTCTCAAAAATCTTCAATCAAATAGATGCATTCATAGGAAATAAACAATATGAGTAATACCCAAGAAAAAAATCGGACCCCAACCTGAGAAATCAATTGTTCTTGGACTCAAGGAGAGGATTTCTCAATGTTCTAAACCTCAAACACGAAGAAGTGAAATGGAAATTGAGTTGAACCAAGATAATAAGAGATGGTGTTGTTGACCTCAAAGCTTTTAGACGATAGATTGAGACATTTGAGGCTTGTGCTCAGGTTTTTCTTCAAGTAGAGAGGAAAAAAGTAGTGTCGAACAGAACTAAAAATTGGAAATAAGATGAGATGGGCTTAAAGAGCGAAATGAAAAGAAATAGAGCGGCAGACTGAAAAAAAATTGGCCATGGCTTTTAGGACGTTTCGAACGTCATGGGCTCAAATATTTTTCATGGCGTTTTCAAACGTCATTAAAAAACTATTGGTGACGTTTAGGAAAAAGCTATAAATTTTAATGGCGTTTGCTAAATGCCACAAGTATAATATAAAAATTTGGTATCAAATAAACAATGACGTTTCAGTAGAAAAACGTCATTGAATATACTTTTCGTGACGTTTTTCATAAAATGCCATAAAAAAAATGTCATTAAAAGTACTCTTCCTAGTAGTGGTTGGATATGAATCTCCAACTATCGTCCGCTACCTTGAACCCTTGACAGGCAATCTCTTTACCGCTAGATTTGCGGATTATCACTTTGATGAGACAGTCTTCCCATCGTTAGGGGGAGATAAGAACACAAATGTTCAACAGGAACGACATGGTCTGTCCCCACTATGTCTCATCTCGATCCCCGTACCGCATAGTCCGAACTTGAAGTGCGACGAATTATCTAGCTCCAGAACGTAGCAGACACTCTGCCTGATGCGTTCTCTGATGTTGCCAAAGTGACGAGATCACACATACCTGCTGCAAACGTGCCTGCAAGGATTGACGTCCCAAATACTGGACGTAACGCCGTTCTTGAGGTACCAGGAGATGGCGCCACTGTCAATATTGGCAGTGATGTGGCGTCTATGGTCATAGGTCCCTTGAGGAAGTGTGGTAGACCGATTGGTTCGAAGGATACTCGCCCTAGAAAGAGAGCGAATGAGGCACAAACAAATCATTTGATCATCGATACTCAAAATCTGTCCCATGAGAATGTTCCGGATTATGGTTATGTCCAAGAGACATCATTGGGGGATACCTCAATGTCAGAACTTATCCCTGAGAATGTAGAGATCTCTGTAAATTACACTAGTGTATATGGGACGTGGGAAAGAAACTCCATCATCATTGATGATGTATTCGCGTATTCCGTAGGGCTTGAGATTATTGAGACCAATGACATCGAACCACGCTCCGTTGAGGAATGCCAACGTAGAGCTGATTGGTTAAAATGGAAAGATGCGATCCAGGCTGAACTTGATTCTCTAACGAAAAGAAAGGTATTTGGAAAGGTTGTACCAATACCACCCAACACCAAACCAGTTGGTCATAAATGGGTATTCGTTAGAAAGCGTAATGAGAGAAACAAGATTGTAAGGTACAAAGCTCGCCTTGTGGCGCAAGGCTTCTCACAACGCCTTGGAATTGACTACAAGAAGACCTATTCTCCCGTAATGGACGTCATTACGTTCCACTACCTTGTCAGTTTGGTAGTTTTCGAAAAACTGAACATGCAGCTTATGGATGTGGTTACTGCATATCTATATGGGGATCTAGATACAGAGATATACATGAAGGTTCCAGATGGACTTCAGTTACCCAAATCAAGTGGCTCTAAACCACAGAGTGCGTTTGCCATAAGGTTGAAACGCTCACTATATGGATTGAAACAATCCGGAAGGATGTGGTATAACCGTCTAAGTGACTACTTGATTGGTAAGGGATATGTTAACAATGAACTATGCCTATGTGTGTTCATAAAAAGAACAAGTTCTAGATTTGCAATAGTAGCAGTTTATGTTGACGACATGAACATAATTGGCATCCTTAAAGAGTTGAGGGAAACTGCTGAACACTTGAAATCCGAGTTTGAGATGAAAGATCTTGGGAAAACACGGTTTTACCTCGGTTTGGAACTTGAGCACCGTGAAAATGGTATCCTGATTCATCAATCAGCTTATACCCAAAAGATGCTTAGGCGTTTCAATACTGAAAAAATTAAGCCTTCAAGCACCCTAATGGTCGTCTGTAGTCTTGATCCAAAGAAGGATCCATTCCGTCCAAAAGAAGAAGACGAAGAAGTGCTAGCGGCAGAAGTGCCCTACCTAAGTGCAATATGCGCATTACTGTACTTAGCACAATGCACAAGACCGGACATTTCATTCGTGGTGAACTTGTTAGCTAGATATAGCTCTGCGCCAACACGACGCCATTGGACTGGTGTTAAAGATATCTTTCGATACCTAAGTGGTATGATTGATATGAGCTTGTTCTATCCCTACAGAGAGACGATGGATTCAGATCCATCATATGCCAGGGATGCCACACATAGTGGTCTGCGTTCCCTCTCCCCATCCCAAAACGATATAAGTGTTTTGGAAGGTTTTGTTGATGCTGGGTATCTCTCTGACCCTCACAAAGGTCGTTCCCAAACTGGTTATGTATTCACCATGGGAAAGACCGCAATATTTTGGAGGTCTACAAAACAGACCTTAGTCGCTACTTCTCCGAACCATGCAGAGATTATTGCTCTTCACGAAGTAGTTCGTGAATGTATATGGCTTCGATCTATAGTTACGCATGTTCGAAGTAATTATGGTCTGAAGTCTATCACAGATGAGTCAACGAGCATTTATGAGGATAATGCTGCTTGCATTGAACAAATAAAGCAAGGGTACATCAAATGCGACAACACCAAGCACATATCGCCCAAGTTCTTCTACAATCAGCAACAACAGAAGCTCCTCAAGATCAAAGTAAATCAGGTACGATCTGAGGACAATGTGGCAGACTTATTCACTAAGTCATTGCCCAAATCCATGTTCGAGAAACATGTGGCAAGCATTGGCTTGCGAAAGTTATCTGAACTCCTATTATCGTACTCATCAGGGGGAGGCGCAGACATCAGGGGGAGATGTCTACATATTCATCTCGAAACGTGAAGGCTAGGCCGGGTGTGTTGTATTCTTTTTCTTCTTTGACCGAGGTTATTTTTATCCCACAAGGTTTTTGTTACTCGACAAGGTTTTTGATTAGGCAACGAGAGGAGCACCACATTTGGGCGACACAAGGGGGAGTGTTTAAGTAAATCTCTATTTTGTGTCTGGCCCAAACTCTAGGTTACTTGACCTAGTGGTAATAGGGTTTAATTAGATAATCTCAGAGAATCTTAGAGATATCCATTCAATGTACGATTACCATTTCTTGTACAATTCAGATTCTATGCATTGTAATCCTCTATATAAAGAGGTCATTATAATCAATAAGGATGTACAACAATTTTCTCTCAATTCCCGTCTCTCTAAAACAAATCTTTCTATTTTATTATGTTACTGTTCATCACCCTCTCTCTCGTCATTCATCCTTTTATTATATCTTTTCTGGGTTTTAGGCATCACTGGTATCCCAAATCCAGCAGAGAGGAGGCACACACATACACTCAAACCAGAAACCCTAATTAAGGACCTTCCTCTTAGCTCGCATTCAGACCCAATTCGCAATCGGCTTGACCCAAAATCGGGTCTTCAATTCCTGACCTTGTGGACGTGGTTTTTGAGGGTCTGTGTGGCTCAATCTCTATTTAAAGCTTTCATGACTTTTCGAAAAGGTTAGCCTTTAGTTTCTCTTGGACTGATTTGGGGAGAGATCCATCGATAAAAGTATCAATCTTCTTTGACCCGGCCACAGTCGATGGCGAATGAGGTAAGGGAATTGATGGAGTAGTCTGCAATAGAGTTTGCTGGGAAGAGTTGCCATACTTGATGAATATTAAATTACAAGTAGAAGAGAGAGAATATTCATGTAGTGGTCTGCAATTGAGTTTGCTGGGAGGAAGATGTAAACTCCCGAAGAACTGTTTCTGAGAATTGGGAAGGAACAGAGAGAGAGTCATTTTTATTTCTTTCTCTTCATTAATCATAGATATTATTAGTTTATTGTACTAAAATTTTAAAGAATTAACTATAGTTATGTTGTTAAACACATGGTGAAACTTTATGGAATGGTGGTATCGCCACCTAACTAAAGATATCACCACCTAAATTTGAAATCCGAATTATGGAAGCATGACAAAAAAGCTACTTGCAGACTGATATTTGACTGTAGATGGCTATATGTCGATCAACAAAGTTCATTTATACGTCTTTGTTTTATACGGCTTTGTTTTTTCTGGCAGGTGTCGATCATTTACTCTTTCGTACACAATAATAACCAAAAAGCACGATGACTGCATTGCAGAACTTTTTTTTCTTCTTCTTCCTGACTTTGAAAGATCGTTACGTCACTATAATTTCACACGCTTAATACGCTTAATTACAAAGCGTGTGTTAAAACAACCTATACGTTCTTCTAAAAAAAAAAAAATAATGATCTATACGCAATATGATTCTCAGTCAAATGAAATTATATGATTTCACATGGTTCATTACACAACGTATAAAACAACATGTACGTTCTTCTGACAAAAAGAAAAGAAAAACAAACAACGTGTAAAACAACATGTACGTTCTTCTGACAAAAAGAAAAAAAAACAAATAACGTGTAAAACAACATGTACGTTCTTCGGACAAAAAGAAAAAAAAAACAAACAACGTGTAAAACAACATGTACGTTCTTCTGAAAAAAAAAAAAAAAAAAAAAAAAAAAAAACCACCTATACGCAACATAATTATCAACCAAATGAAATATGTCCTAAGATCATATAAGCTTTTCTAGGGTTCTAATTCAGATTAGATGATGAACATTTATTATCAACTAATTAGATTCCCGCACGTAAAGAAGGTTCCAATTATATATTTTATATAAAACCAAATATAACTCTATAAAAGCAGGCAGACTACGCTATTGGTTTCCAAATCAATCCTAACTCGAAAGTAGCGATGAATCTTGTATTCTCCTCCTCCCCTACCTCAGTCTCGCTCACAAGAACCAGTCATCCAAGAATGCTAGTTCCAGGACAGCTACTACAAGCGTATCATACAACAAGAGGGAAACAAGCCATTGTCTCAAACTCATCATCATCAAAGGTCATTGATCCTACTCCGGCAGCTCAACGCCGATTAGCTCAATACCATCCAACCATTTGGGGTCCCGACCTCATCGACTCCTTCACCACTCACTACACTGTACGTATTCTTTTCTTGCAATGTATATTACTTGGGTTCACAGTTACAGTACTCAGTCTACTTAGAAAGTGTTATGAATTCACCACTCTTCTGTATGCAACAACCTCCTATTTCCTTTACGTAATATGTGCTTATTAATTCATGTTTTATCAATTTGATGCAGTATGAATCACATGGCACACGTTTGGAGGGTCTAAAGAAGAATGTAGCCAAAGCCATAGTCGCATCCAGTATTAAAGACGATGCTTGCTCCATTTTGAAGCTTATAGCCTCGGTGCAGCGGTTGGGAGTAGCATACCACTTCCGAAAGGAAATCCAAGAAGCTCTAGCTACTCTTCTTTCTTCCAATACTCTTAGTACCACAAATGATCTTCATACAGCGGCCTTGCAATTTCAAATACTAAGAGAAAATGGTATATCTGTAAGCTCAGGTAATTTACATACATACGTGCAAATAAAAACCCTACGTACATGCCGGAAATGTCCTGTTTCCAGATCTGAAATGCTATTTTGAAACTCAACAGATTTGTTTAACAAGTTTAGAAGTGGAGAAGGAAGCTTCAAAGATAGCTTAAGCAATGACGTGGAGGGACTTTTGAGTTTGTACGAAGCCTCACACCTTGGAATGCCAGGAGAAGATGTTCTGGAGGAAGCCAAGAGATTTAGTTCGAAAATTTTGAAACAATCCGTGGCAACAGTATTGAACGACGATAATCTAACGAAGCGAGTAAAGAAATCACTGCAAACCCCTGTACACTGGAGGATGCCGAGGATAGAAGCTCTGAACTTCATCGATATGTACCAAAGGGATGATTCTAAGAACCTGGCACTCTTGGAGTTGGCTAAATTGGACTATAATCTTGTTCAATCAGTATATCAAATTGAGATAAAGGAGCTTTCTAGGCAAGATATGCATCATATAATTATATGGAAATGTTTTATAACTTATGCTGTCAGAGTGACTATTAGTTGACTCTTGTTTTAATTTGTGGTGTGAGATTCGTATTTTAGCAACATATATAACATTGTCACGTAGCAAATAATTTAATTTCACGTATGTATAGGTGGTGGAGAAAGTTGGATTTTAAATCGAAGGCAAGTTTCTCAAGGGACAGACTGATGGAGAGCTATTTGGGGGCAATGGGGATTAGTCATGAGCCCCAATTCTCAGAATGCAGGATAGGCCTCACCAAGTTTATGTGCATATTAACAGTCATTGATGACATGTATGATGTATATGGATTCCTGGATGAGCTTGAGTGCTTTACAGATGCAGTAATTCAGTAAGTTGTTTATTAACTGATAGTAACCACCACAGGTGGTCGAGTTGGTAAGAACCTCCAGGTGTGGAACCCCCATACCCGGGTTCGAAACCCGCCGACACTTATTGGAGTTAAATCCCAATATATTCTTGGTGGCCAGGGGGGAGGAAGCATTCTAACAAGATCCCCCGAGCACGGATTAGTTTCTGGGCCTAGGAAGCCTTTGAAGACTGATTGAACAATAAAAAAAAACTGATAGTCATAGTTAGTAGAATATAGGAGGACGTGTATAGTACACGAAACGTATATTTAAATTCATTGAACAGTTTGAAAAAATATATTTTTTATTAATTATTTAATTAAATTTTTAATTTTAAAATATTAATTTATATTCATTTTTGTTGAATGATATGTGTAAAATAAGGAAAAAAAATTAAAAATCGTGTATAGTACATGTATAATACTTTTAGCTTCAATAATACAGAAAATTTAACGAGTCATTTTGAAAAATATGAAGTAAGGAAGTATTCTTGACAAAAAACGTAACTACATGTTTTATTAGTGTATAATACGAAAAATTACTAATTATGTTGATAGTCTAAGCTAAAAACTGATGATTTCATACTAACCGCGGCCCTTAACGTCTCTTTTTGTGATTTCTGAAGGCTTCACTCTCTGATATCTGGTGTTTTACTGTTTTTTAATGCAGATGGAATATGGAAGCAAAGGAGAAACTTCCCGAGTACATGAAGCCAATCTATATTGCCCTGCTCGAGTTTGGCAATGAATTGTCTGATAACGCATTCAAAAATAGTGGTTTAAACCCCCTCCCTTGTATTAAGAACGAGGTAATCATCTAACTCCTATAATTAAACCACATTCAAAAGGTTAATTTCATAAACTAATCAATAAGCAAAATTGATCCATGTTTTTTTATGGTTTTCGGCATGCAGTGGGTTAATCTTTGTAAAACCTATATTGTGGAAGCACGGTGGTTCTATGGCGGATATACACCAACTCTGGAAGAGTATTTAAAGAATGCATGGACTTCAGTGGGTGGTCCTGCAGTAATGCTCCATGCTTATTTGTTAACCGAAGGATGCCAACTAACAGAAGCTTCACTCGAGTCCTTTAACCATGGCTTTCAACTGATATATTGGTCATCCATCGTGACTCGACTCAATGATGATCTTGGCACTTCCAAGGTATATATATCATATTGGCATAATATATTACGTATTGTGTCGTCATACGTACAACATTGTTAATCTGATAACAAATTTGAATTAAATTTCACGTAAAATAATGTTTCAAACATACATATTTCTTTCAAAAAAACTGACGTACATATTACAGAGTTGTTAATATATATAATATGTGAGACCGTTTTAGAAAACATGCAACAATGTGATTTTTTTTATTTTTTTCATTTGCTTAAAGCCTGAGGGCGAGAGAGGTGATGTCGTAAAATCCATTCAATGCTACATGGAAGAAAAAGGCGTATCGGAAGAAGAAGCACAGGATTACATAAAGGGTTTAATCAGCTATTCATGGAAGAAAATCAACCAAGAGAGTGCCAAAACTAGCATACCAAAATCCATTGTAAACCTGTGTCTGAATATGGCTCGGACTGCTCACTGCATTTATGAACATGGGGATGGTATTGGAAACTCAATTGGGGTGACTAAGGATCGTTTGATCTCTTTGATTACAAATCCTATCCCGGGATAGGATTTGTAATCAAAGATTTGTTTAACTTGTAATAAGCACAACAAGTCCCAACAAGTTAATTATCGCTTCTCTTAGTTCAGACTAGTTTGTATTTCTTTGCTTTGTTACACTTTTGGGTTATGGCTTCATATCATTGTGCTGCTCTTATTTTGTATTAGGTGGGGCTTGTCTCACCTTTTAGGGAGGTTTTGATCTGGTTCCCCTCCCATGCGTGTATGTTTGTTTGGTTTAATAAATGTCTAGCAGAGGACAAGCGGTGGACTCCCGGTTATAACAGATCCCTTCGGGATTGTATGGGTGCTGGTCACTCTTTCAGACTGTTAGAGAAGCTAATATCGCCTAATCCTTGTTAGTACAACTAAAAAAAAAATGTCTATCTATCTAAGTGTGTGTGAATCACTGTTCTTATGTATGTTTTATGTATTTGCTTTCCAAGGACTTGCAGACTTGCAATCTTGTGGCTCCATCATACTTTAGCTAGGTAGATGTGTTTCAAATGATTTGGCCAAAAAAAAAGTGTTTCAAATGTGATTAATGAGATGCATAATCTTATTTTCCAATCTATCAAAAAACATTGAATGGAATGAAGAAGAACAAAAATAGCAAGCTTAAGTGAAATACTTTCTATTAATTTTTGTAAACGCATTGAAACATAACTGCAAATAAATTTCATGGTATGGCTACATAGTCTATGAAAGGCATTTTGTTTGGTTCCACTCGTTCTATGAAGTTGGTCTGTATAATCATAATATTAGGATTGATCATGGCATTTGTTGTTTGATTTATATGATCAGTCCTTCTGTTTCTTCTTTTGTTAAGTTAGTGGCGGAATTGAAAATTATCTTCTTTTTTTTTTTTGAACGAAATAGGTCAGTCTTTCATTAGATTCAACAAGCAGTACAAAAGCGAAACACGCATGAGGGGTCGACAGTAAGAATCGCTCCTAGGAATCTCAAAAAACCTATTCTTAGAGAATAGCTCCCCAATAGTCCCTAGTACACCCACTTTTTAGTGACAATTACGCACCATTATTCAAACAAGAACCATAAACCTCAAAGCACACATAAATGGCATCAACTAAGGCACTGGTTCTTGCGACCTAAAGACTAAAATAAAGCTGAAATGGTCGTAGAAGGTGACAACTCACCTTCCACCCTTCCCTCTTCAATAGGAACCTCCCCTACCTGAGTAGTCTCACCTTCTCCCCTTTGCATGGTATCATGCTCCTCAAGTATCTCAGCATCCGGGGTGACAAGTGGTGAATCAAAACTCAAAACTTTTCCTTGACGTTTATACTTTCGAATTTTCTTCTCTTCATGTTCATCTAAAGACTTAAGCTTATTTTTGCTTCCCTTGGGATGCCCAAGCTTCTTCTTCTTTGGAGAAACCAACGGCTTTCCATTCTTATGTTGCACAATCAACGAGACACTCTCTCCAACTTCCAATTTCGAATCAGGAAAAGCCAAGTACTTCTTCCCAAAACGACTCAAACTGGATGCAGCCTTTCTTTTCTTCCCAGCTGATAACACTTGCATGGAAGAAAACTCCACCCTAGCTAGCCTTCTCAACTCCTGTCACAGTCGCCATTGGTAGCAAAGCCAACACGCCGAGTCCACGGCTTTCTAAACACACTACAACAAAATCTGGCATTAGTGACCAAATTGTTAGTGACCACATCAAAGTTTGTCACAAATGCTATTGAATCAGTGACCACTACTACATGCTGGTCACTAACACTTTTACGACTAATTAAATTCATTTACCTGCCCATCATTCAATTTTTAATGACCAAAGGTTTTAGTATTAGTGACCAATCATATTGGGTCACTAATGTTTTTAGACTTTATAAGGCATGGTTCTGGTTTAGTGACCAAATTTTTCAAGAGGGAATTTTTCACTTGAATCTTAAAGTAGGCGGGTTCTTAAAACACGGCTTTCAAAATGAAATTCTTTTCCAACCGCGGTACTCCAAAGCGCTATTTTTAACCCCGTATAAAGATAAAATCCTTGGTTCCGGAGACACATCCCTCTTTATCTTCATCGTCCTGATCCTCCCTCACTTGTCTTCCTCGCCCTCAACCCCTTTCTTCATGGTGGGTCGAGGCCTCAATTTGGACCACTTTGGATGCCGCGTTATGGGCTTCTGCCAATTACGATTGCGTTTGGATATCATGGATTACAGGTTTGTTTTTGGCAAGTAAAGCTTTGAGATTTCAGTATGTGGTGGGATTTGAGAATTGGAAGGTTTAGTGGTTGTGTTTTGGCTTTCTATCAATTTGATTGGCTGCATATCTTCTATAATTCTCCATCCCTTTGATATTGTAATAGTGGAGCTATTCAGTAGAGCTATTGTTTGAGTAGATTGTTTTGTAGTGGGTAGAAAGTTCTTAATCAACCCAAAATGTTTGGATCTTAGGCTGGTGATTTGTGATTAGCTTTTGTGTGAAGGTTTGCTTTCCTTGACCTAGGGAAATGATGAAAGAAGCATTAAAGTTTTGGCTCGTACAGATTTTAGAACAAAGTTCGTTGCTCGTAGATTAGTTAGGGGATGAACCCCTATCTGGCATTCATATCAACAAATGCTAAACAGAGCATGAGAAGTTGCTTTTTAAAAATTGGCAAATAGCAATGAGAAGAGTTATGAGTAGATTAACTATGGTTTGTGAAGGGTAAGGTCTAGGGCAGACGCGACCAAAATTTAAATTTTGGGCCTTCTTGAACTTTCAAATATTGAAATGGTTTGCATATGACATGGCTTTGATGATATGTGTAATTCAATATAGTATTCACTATGAGCAAACTAGTGTACTCAGTTCTCTCATGATTCCAATTTACATTAGAATCTGATCATTAAGTAGTTAATGTATCGGAGTTTACTATTTGCATTCTGTTTATTTGGGTTCTGACCACCTTCTATTTAATTTTATGTGATACCAGGAAGCAAGTGATATTCCTTTTGCTGCGTTGACTACTTGGCATGCTCTAAAAGGTACTGTAAGGATATCTGAGGGGTATGTTCTTATATATATATCAAGATTGAGTTGATTGTTTCAGTTCTGAGTCAAAAAGGTTTTTTGAGTTAATTTTCCATGGCTTTTGTTACATTCTTCTGTTTCGTTTTTCAATAAAAGGTTGTTTCTGTCAAAAAGGAAAAGTATTGACTGAATTTTCACATGGGTTTATCATTGTGTATGATGGTCTTCCTTTCACCCTGCTTGTACTTATCAGTGTAAGAAAAGATTGTCCTTGTCTAGCCATTTCTCGGCGAAATGAAATTTGTTTATTGACTCATTGGAGATGCCAGAATGAAACTTTTAGTCCCCAATATTTATTTGTGACGTTATATTTTCTGAGTTGCTATATGTTTCTGAATAATGATTGGGTTGAAGATGTCCCTTAGGCTATTTCTGAGTATTTTCGTTTGGATCTGGGCTTAATTGTATCATTGATAGTTTTGATGGTTGAAGGTTGTAAAGAATATCTCAGCAGGAAAGGTTGTAAAGAATATGATTACTATCTGGATGGACTCCTTGTTCATTTTATTCACCAATAAATTGTCTTCTTTCTTATTTGAAGATAAATAAGTATAATTTTCTATATTTTTCAGAAACCTTATTGCTTCATATATTCTGCACCTTATCTGCACAGGCAAAGGCTCTTTGTGGTGGGTGGTGGAGGAGCTGTAGGTTTTGCTGCAATCTGAGGTATCCACCAACACATGAATCTGAAGCTTTATTTCTTCATTTATTTTTTAGTTATATTCATGGATTTATTTCGTCTCTTTGAGAAAAGTTTGAATACTTTTTTTTCTTTTGTTTTGTTATCATAATAGGGATTGATAGTGTGCTTATGTGGAATTCATTGGAATTAAGTGGACTTGAGAAGTATTAGTACACTTTGTTGTAAGTTGAGGAAATTTTCTGAATGAGTGTTGCTATTGGGACCTCCAAATTTGCTCATCTGACCTCTCTACTCTCTACACCTCCTTCTTGCTTTTAAATACCCAATGTTTGCTCACTAGACCTCCTTTTGAATTCCTAAAATAACCTTAGTTATATTATTCACATACAAAACAATAAATTACTCATTATACCTCTAATTCACTCACTACACCTCCATTTGTTTTTTTTTTCTTCTTTGCATGCAAACACAAAAAGTTACCCAAACAAAATTTCTAGAATTTTCGTTCATGAATCAAACGGTCAGAACTCTTTCATTTAATTGAAACAAAATTATTTACAACATAATCTGACAATTAAGTAGCACCCCAACTGAATAGTTTCAAAGTAAAATGGTTGCTCTTAAGATTTGACAATAAACTTGTAATTCTTCCTATACCCATGTACCAAATCCCATAGCTGATGCTACAACTCTATAACCACAATTACCATCAGACTCAACATCAAATGAACCTAGAATGTAAGGCCTCATACCGAAAATGAATTGCACCGTATATTTTTGTGTTAGCTCAAATGGTGAAGTGCTTTGAGTCACGCAGATAGGCTGTACAAAAATAATTACATGTTAGCTTCTTTTTTTTTTTTTTTTTTTAGGTGTTGTAATTGAAATTGTTATTATATACCACAATTGAAAGACACACCTGATTTTTCTCTGGATGCTTATTTGATTTTGTAGAAGGCAACACAGTACTAGGAGATGCATGAACAACCTTTTCAAGTAGTACTTGCGACTGACTACCATGTACGGAAAAAGCCTCGGCAATCTCAAAAGCAGATGGTAGACGACGAGTGCTACTGTCAATCTTAGAAGGACGCCCTTTGGTTTTAATCTTCTCATTTGGTTCTTGAAGCATTGTGCAACTTGGATTTATAAGCTCGTCAATCTTCAGCAAAACTTGTCTCTTGGTTTCATCATCTTGTTCTTCTAGCCATTTTTGTAATTGTGTCAAACGTGGTCTTACCATAACTTTTTCTTGGGGATCAATTTCCTCCACAAAATTACCTACACTTAACCGTCTCCAATGAGAATGGATAGCATCAATTGGGATAGGCTGATGGGAATTTCGATATTCGGCAATCTCATGTGCACATGGTAATTGGTGCGTGCGGCGAATGGCACAACCACATGATACAACATTAACTCCAACTGCATCAACCCTATATACCATGGTTGAGTTAGTGTGTATGTTATATGGAGGAAAAATTAAAAATAAAAAGAGAGAGAAAACGTAAAAAAATAAAAGCAAAGGAAATTACGTATTTGATTCACGTACAATTTTGTTTAGAGCAATAATAGATACATTACCGATCAATTCTTTCAAGTATGCATGCTTAAATTGATGTTGGACGAAACATCGGCTTTTTTCAAAGGATGCCTTAATTTCAGTGTGATGCAACTCCATCAAAGAGTGAATATAATCCCATGATGTGCTGAAGTCAAGTTGGCTAGAACCAAGTTGTCGCTTAAGTTTTGAATGTGCACTTTCCACCCTAATAATAAAAATTGAAAAAAAAAAAACATAAAGAGATAACTTAGAGTGTGTTCACATAGAATAATAAATGAAATACGACAAAAAATAAAGACAAAATAGTTAAAATTACCTGTTTGATGTAGTGGTACCAAGATGCATACAAGTATCTATCCATGCAGCCACAAATCTGTCTTTATAGCTGTTTAACCAAGTGGTTTTCAAATAATTGATGGCCCCAGGAAATGTGCTAAATTTTGATTCAAGTAATTTTAAATTGTTCGAGTACTCATCTTCAGAATTTGAATTCACCACGGACTGCCAATCATTATTAAATGTATCCCATCCTTCTTTTGTTGCGAATAATTTCTTGCAATGAGTTAACACTTGCTTGTTGATGTGCCAACGACATAATACATGTCGTGTATTCGGGAATACATTACTTATAGAATTCATCAGTGCCAATTCTCGATCTGTAACCATCACACTTGGAGCACATTTGTCATCTAAAAGAGTCTTCAATCTAGTTAAGGCCCATGTATAGTTGTCTTCTTTCTCTTTTGATATGTAAGCAAATGCAACGTTGAAGGTCTTGTTAGTGGACGTGATCCCAACAATCTCCAGAAGTGGAAAGCGATATCTATTTGTTTTGTAAGTGCAGTCCATGATAAGTACATGTGGAAATGTACATAAAATCTCAATGCTGTAAGGGTGACACCAAAACAAATCCGTTACTTTATCACCATCACTTCTATGATGCTCAATATACTTGTGCTCAAACAAGTTACTTAGCAGTTGCTGCATTTGTGTTCTCCCAGCCCTAATTTTTGTCCTATGCCGTTGTCTGGCATTATATATTGTCTTCATTGCTGTCACATTCTTCGGATTTCTTCTCTTGATGGCTGTCAAAATCTCTTTAGGCCTCATTAAACTTGTGGACATATCCATCAACAATGAATTTTCTTTTTCTGACAATCGACCTGCGAATGAGTGCCCATGAAGGTATTCTGAAGCAGCATGATTATGCACTCCACAAACCACCTCTAACTTCCATTCGTCTCCATTTTCAATATTGATGCCTCTTAATGAAAATGGGCATCCACATTTCTTTGTACCAGTAAGCCTCGGACGCTTTTCTTTTCGACTATCTTCATCAGATTCTTGTGTATTTATATCAGACTTCAAAGACTTATATGCTTTATACTGACCATTCCTCTCACAACAAAATCTTATTTTAGGTCTCTTCTTCTTATTGCCAATTTTTCCAGAATCAGACCTTCGGATAACAATCACAAAATTGTTTCTCGTTCCTTCTGAACGAGTCCATTCAAGCAACTCAGCTTTACTTTTGAATATCTACCAGTAAAAAATCTAATCATGATTCAAAATAGTATGCCTTCGTGATATTGAAAGAAATTTATAAAAGAATTTACCTTATCAGTTGTAAATTGATTGGTATGATCTAATACATCATCCACTTCAACCCTGCTATCTGGAATAAAGGTATCACCATGTTGTTGATCCTGTGTGTTGTAATTGAAAAACAAAAACATAAACACAAGCAAGTGATGTTGATTAAATGTAATGTCAATCAAGCATGTATATTTGTCTTTCAAGCTTTTGAGAATCATATATAGGAATATAGTTAAAGCTGAAGAAAACTTTAGGCATGCATCAGCATCATTTTCAAAACTTGGACCATATTTTTTTACCAAAGAAAAAATAAATCATGATCCTAGCTAGACTATACTTGCAGCCGCACACACAGCTTGATTATAATATTTATATATAAAAGTGAACCCATTAACTCCTATGCTCCTATTAATTTAAACAATGCTTCAATGTGGTGATTATACACACTAAAGGTCATTAAGAAAATAATTTATACACATAGTGGCCTTAATTAATTATTATCATATTTGGATGCAAAACTTTCATGTATCAGTTACTTAATTAAGGGTATAGCAAACGCAGCAGAAGAAGAAGCAAAAAAAAATTATCTCCCAGCCCTAATTTTTGTCCTATGCCGTTCTGGATCAGTTACTTAGATATGGATGCAAAACTTTCATGTATATATGATGATGGTCATGCATGTTGATAATGACCATCGTGATGATAAAGATAGTATTGGAGAACTAGAGAACTCAATTAAGGGTATAGCAAACGCAGCAGAAGAAGAAGCGGAAAAAAAAAAAAAGAACACCAGCAATAACGGAAACAAAGTACCATAATTCTGTTGAAGTCGGCCCCAATCTTTGCACCTGCTCTTGTAGTTATCGTTCAAGATAGCTGTCCAGTTTCTATTGAAACAAATCAAAATCTAGTTGGTAAATTCAATCCGTAATGAAAAGCATAACCCAAAAAACCAGAAAGCAAGAAGAAAGAACAACATCAGACCTTGATGGGCAGTGGAAGAACATCATCAAGCCTAGTTGCAATACCTCTTATGCACGTCACTGGGTTTGACGTTGTGATCAGAACGGGACCGTTATCATAGATTAGAGCAACATCATAGGTCTAGGGTTTAAACCACTGTATCGTGAAAACTAGGTTGAAAGATTTGTAAAGAAAATACTAGTTAATTAAAATTATTGTCTATAATTGTCATTTTACAAGAGGATATATATGTAATTCAATAATTCAAAAGAGGTGGAGGTCAAATGAGCAAATTTGGAGGTCCCAATAGCAACACTCTTTCTGAATTGAGGTTCCATCATATTAAAGATTTCTCTAAATTTTCTACTATATGTTTGTACAGTTTACGAATTTGGTCATGTGTATTTGAAGGATTTGTGACTGGGTTTCTTTCTATTTGAATTCAATTGTCTCTTTAACTGATTACTTTTGATTTTTTTGTTTCAAATTGTATATATTGATGAGGCATTGTTGTAAATAGACTAATTTGAATTGCTGATTGGAAGACCTTTCGAACCAGAGCTTAATTCGGCCATTCTTGCTTCTAAAATGCCCTGTGAGTTTTATCAGACATCTTGTATGCCAAATTATATGAATATATTTTGTTGATTTTTGTCATAGTGAGCCATATATAGATTTCATTGTTCTTGTGTTTGGCAATTGGCTGTTTTTGTCAGTGAGGTGGAGTCTTTGTATGAGCTATATAAGAAACTAAGTAGCTGTGTAGTTAAAGATGGGCTTATACACAAGGTGTGTGCTTCCTCCTAGTATTGTTCTTGCTCTTTGAAGTTTATAAAATATGTATCTCATATGAATTATGTTTGAAAACTTGATTACTGAACTACTTTGAGGTTACTTGAATAACAACTGAATTGCTCTGCTCTTCAACTCAAAATCAGTGCAATGTAACTCTCTCCACAATTCCCAGTACCCATTGCCATTTAATTTAAGGTTTTGTACATTAATTCTTGTGAATACTCATAATTTAGACAATTTTTGTGAGTATTCATTATAATGTTCAGGTGTATAGGAGACCAAATATTATAATTTACAATTTTTGTATCTCCCCTTTAACTGTTTCTTGTAATAGCTCTTCTTTTCATTACGTAACAACACTGATGTTACTCTTGTGTCAGGGTGCTCGACAGGTACTCGTGCTGCAATAAAATACATCATTCTGGCTATCTCTGGTCATATGGATGATATCTTGGGAAAGTATAAGGTATTCAATAGTGTTGTTAGTTTTTCATTGCAATTGCGTTGCTTCATTTTTCTCATTCATAAAATGTGTTATTGCGTTGGATAAAAAACTATGTCTTGGCTTAGTAGAGGCTATATTGTCTCTACTTATATCAATTCTGTAGTAATGCTATTACAGTGTCAACATTTTGTAATGCCATTGTCGATATGCTCTTGGTATTGTTGAGATTTAGAAGTGCACAAAAGCTTGGTTTATTTGTGAAGTTAATGAAATCTTGCTATTTAGCTTCTCTATTGTGTACTTTTCTCTGTTTTCAGGAAGTTAAGCACATGATACTGTTTCTTTTAGAGATGCTAGAGCCATTCCTTGATCCCGCTGTAGGCAGATTCAAGGGTAAAATAGCCTTTGGAGACCTATCTTATGCATATCTAGAACGCAGGAACGGAATTGTGCTATTGCTATTAATGTGATCCGTACAGCAGTGCAGAAACCAGCAGTTCTTCCTTCACTGGAATCTGAATGGAGGCGTGGATCAGTTGCTCCTAGGTAATACATGGTTGTATTATTCCAAATCTTTTCTTGTGACTTTCTGAACAGATGTAGACCTTTCCGTAGTGGCCTTGCAAATTTGAGAAATACTTGGTTGAGATGGACCTGATGTTAATTTACATATGTTTAAGTGTATAGGAGACCAAATATTAAAAGGCCTAGAAAGGCTTTTATTTACAGATTTATTTATTTATTATTTTTTTTATGACCAATGTTTTAGTGGCCGGTTGAAATGGTCACTAATATAGGTATGTGACTGATGTTTAGTGACCAAATAATGCTTTTAGTGACTACATTTGACCCCTTCAGTGACCAATTCTTTGGTCACTAACACTATTACTATCAGTGTCCAGAATCTAGTGGTCACTAAAAGTTTTGATTTTAGTAAACACAATCTTTTTTTGATAGAATTAGTGGTCAGTATTGATAGAATTAGTGACGGACTTATAGTGACCATCTTTTTTTGGTCACTAAACACAATAAGTGACCAAAATTGCTAGTTTTTGTGTCTACTCCATTGGTCACTAATGCTGGAAATTGTTGTAGTGACGACCGGCAGCGGAAGGCTCGAGCTCGAATTCCCCCTAGAAACCTCCAAACCTGGATTCAGAAAATTAGGGTTCCCCATCACCTTGGAGCTCAAGAAACTCCCATATGTCAGAGATGCATAGTTACCCTTCCCGGTCACAACAGTCCATACTCCACTCTCAACAGAACCTGACTCCCTTTCCCCTCTAACCGGATCGGTGCTAACTCTTCCCGCGACCTTCTCTGTCGCCGAAGGCCCCACTTCTCTCCCCGGAGACAAGGACATACCCTCTAATGTAGCCGCCGGTGGCCTAGCCTGGAGCTCCTCCTTCTCTTTGATCAAGATTTTGTCACACCCTAGGGCATCGTGAAGGAACAATCCACAATCACGACAAAACCCCTTAACCTTCTCATAGGTGAAAGTTAACTACGACCTCACCACTGGAGAAAACTCAAACACCTTCCAGATTCGGTCGCCGAACATCGAACACGATATTGATCCTCTGCTCCTCTTCCTTTCTCTTTAAAGCATTTTGATCCATCATGGTTACCTTCCCTAAAGACGCCCCCACCATAGCTAGCGCCTTCTTGTTCCTTAAGGCAAATGGAAGCCCCTTCACAGCTACCCAGGTTTCCATCAGATTCAATGAAACCTCCTCTACCGGACTGATCCCGTCATATTCCCCCACCACAAGCATAGTATTGCGGTAGAACCAAGGATCAAACTGGAACACAAACCGATCACCTACGTATTGGATGGACAGTCCCGATCTAAGGTGCCAGATGTTAGCAATGGTACCTTTAAAACCTGGAAGCTTAGCCTTCGACTCTAGCAGCCTGCCCACCATATACCAATGGTTATCCTGAAAAGCCTTAGCCCCTGCATCCCCCAGTTCCACCAGGGATGAATCTGCTTGGATTAGTGCAGTCTCATGGCAATAATTGATGTCAGCCATCGAATGAAGAGTGAGATCGGATGAAAACGATTAGATTTTGAAGTTTTTGTCGATTTAGCAAGACACCGAGAAACCCTAGCAGAGACGACTAGGTCAGATTTGATTTTTTGTATTTGAAAAAAAAATGAAAATTATCTTTTTTAGTCAGTGTACAAAAGTGGAATTGAAAATTTTCTTTTTTTAGTCACTGTATAAAAACGGAAAATAATTGATACTGGTCTTTTTTTTTTTTTTTGGTCGAATGATACTGGTCATTAAAGATGGAAAATTATTGGCGTCCCCACTACGTACTCATTCGTGATGGACCGCAGTACATCCAAAACATATATACAGTGACATCACTCTAATAGAAAGAGCCAAAATATGGCCAATTCTTAGGTGCGGGTAGCCGCACCACGTGTACGGTGCGGCTGCCCAATCAAATCTCAGAATTTTTTTTCTTTGTTCCGAAATTGTCCCTGATTTTTAAATGTGAAATACCCAAAATACCCCCCTGCTAGGGGAATGATTGGCCTGCCGCACCACGTGGCGGTGCGGCTGCCCCACGCAAGAATCACTCGCCAAAATATATATTGTTTGAAAGAGCCAAACGGCGGCCCTCCCATGACATGACAAACCCCTAAATCCTATATCTATAATGAGCAAGGTTGTAATACACTAATACAAGAGTCACAAAATGGAAGCCATGAATTAATGGCCTTAAGCTCTTGTCTTAGTTACAAAGAAAATTAAGAAAATTACAAATCAAGGTTAAGAGAAAGAAGATACTAAGCGAGTCTTATACTATAATAATCAGCTAAGCTTTCTAATCAATCTCACTAATTCAACCTCTACAATTAAGACACGTGGCACTGCATTATTATGATGAAATACTTTGATTCTCAACACCCTCAAGCCTTGACCATTAATAAAATCATAGAATACAAAGGGAGGATTCCTTTTCAAAAAAAAAGAGGGAGGACATGCATAGTGTCAAAACCCCAAATTACAATAACCATCAAGAGAACGCCTCGAAATAATATCATCAGGATTCTCTACTAAATCTATGTATTCCAGCAAGCACTAATTAACAAAGAGTGCTCGATTGACATCTCCATTTGCTTTACATTTGAGGTGACATAACGAACCGACACTGCTCACGCGGAGCCATATATAGCACAAAGATACTAACTTTCCCATTATGTTGCCACCGGAAAATAAATCCGATGACACTTAATTTCATCCTACCACTAGAGAGTTGCGACCATTTGACGAAATAAGGAACTCGCCGCTTACCTAAGGCAACAAAGGTACACAAATTGTTGAAACCGAGATAGAGCCCACCTTGTTCTACCCGAAAAAGATAGCGACTTATTAAAGGCACGAAGCCACTTAAAATTAAAAAGCAAGAACAAAATAACTAAACATAAAACAAATATAGCCTAGGGTTAAAACCCAGGCCCAACCACCAAGCCCAAGTAGAAGGATCGAGTTGGCCATGAGAAAACAATAGTGGATTGTCATAAGCTTTAGTACATACTAGTTGCTAAGCCCCGCGTTGCTGCGGGGTAGATCCTGCAACATCCAGGGGTAATATCGTCCTATCACTATTCACTGAACAGTAATAAACAGTGCTTTGGAGTTTGCCTTTGAGTATAGAGTATTCCACTATGTAGCCACAAAAAAAAAAAAAAACAAATCCATTGACACTAAGTTTTATTCTGTCACTGGGAGGTTGCAACTATTTGACAAAGTAAAGAATTCGCCACCTAATTAGGGCACACAAGGTATGTATTCTGCGACAGAGTTCACATTGCCCTACCACAACTCAGTAGAGGCTTATTGTCGACTTAAAGCCACATAATACTAAAAGTAAAAACCAAAATAAATAAAAACAGTAAACACTTTAGCCTAATTTGGCCCCAAAGTATGAGGTCAGGTCCACAAACTATCTAACATATTGTTGAGAAAATAGCCATTGGGCCAGCCCACCCCTTTGGTATCGCAGTAGCCGCCGCCACTACTGTAGTTGTCAAGCAACCATCGCCGGCGAACAATTACTAACAACGCCCACTCAACCCAATCTGGAGCATTTCTGTCCAACCATATCCATCGACGCTTTTCCATCTCCGAACTAGATCAAATCTGTAACCAGATCCAAATCTGGCAGCCATGGCAGTACAATCTGATCCCACCTACCTCAATCTCCCAGCTCGAAACAATCTCTCCAAGCCGTTAGTGAAACCCTCAATACCATGAATCGATCCTGAACATAGCAAACAGACCCTGAACACCAGACCAAACCAATAATGCAGTGAACTGATAGTGGCCCATCCGACGATGACATTTAAGGGTTGCGCCACCAGATGGACAGAGGGGAGAAGTTGATTTCCTCAGGCACGTGTAGCGGTGTAGGCGCGTTCCAAATTTCTAGTTTTTTTTTTTTTTTTTTGGTATAAACTCATTAGGGAGCTTTATTTACTTAATCTCTATATTCTATCTTGTCTAAAAATAAAATCTCTATATTCTATCAGAGACCGACCAGATTTTTGAACTACCTAAAGGAGTTTGCATAACTGAAAGAAAAAAAAAGGAGCTTGTACAAAGCAAAACAATAAAGGCTTGCCTCTGAGGTCAAATTTTATTATCAACCCACATTGCATTTTCCGAGCCTCAAGTTCCTCAATGTCCATATTTATATCATCCGGAAAACAACTCGATATGGAGACTTTTCTTATCCATGCTCCTCTAGACTTCAAGATCTGAGTATCGATGAACAATAGGAGAAGACGTGGTGAAATTCAACATCATTGCGCCTCAGCTTAGAACATTTAAAATAAAAAAATAAGGAAGTGCAGTGAAACTGAAATTGAAAGTGAAGATGAAGAATTGAAGTATATATTAGTTACGTGGTAATTTAAGGAATTGAAAGGTAGAAGGCTAGAGCTACAAAATGATTAAGGTTAAGATTTTTTTTTTTTCTTGAAAATAATTTATCATTGATAGAAGCAAAATGATGATTTAGAAGATATAGGTTATAGAATTTACCTCTGATAAATCGTTGATTCGACGAGTAGTTTAGAAACATAATCTGATTCTTTGGTCTTAGCAACATTTTCCTATACAATGCCCCAAAAGATTTGGCAATTCCCTTTATGAAATCAGCAGATCTTGGTCCATGGAGTCCCAAGAAGGTAAGAGATTGCCTCCACGATCAGTGCCTGCTGCTCCTGGCAAAACCTATCTAACTGAATAAAGAATTGGGAAGTATATAAGATATGTGCACAAATGAATCTGACTTGTCTTGAGGTCGTTTTTATAGACGAATTGAGAGGATTCTAGAACCAGTGGTTTTGGAAGTAAAAAAGGGTGTCCTATATACTTTGAATTGGTTGATAAATTAAAAACAAAGGGTGATATTGGTTTTGACACATTCATGTATTTATTTCTTTAACAAGAAATAAAGATTTCATAGGATAAGAGAAAGCATCTCCGAGCTTCTCGGAGCGACTTTGGATTCAAAACTTAGGTTTTGACTGGCGGCGGCGTTATTCCTTTAGGTAAGGTGGCGTTTGTGGAGCGGCGAGGTACGACAGCTGGGCGCAGCGATCCTCAGCGTTGATCGTGGGTTGCAGCGAGAGGTTTCTGATTGGAGGCCTCTCTGACCGTGTTTTTTCTGGGTTCGAGTCAGCCCTTGAGCGTCCTACTGCGTAGGCGGCAATTGTTCTTTGATCTCCATCGGATCTAGCAGCTGAGGGTCATTCTGGGTGGCTGGTTTCGACAGGTTTGGAGGAGGTGGGTCGAGGGCAACTTCGATCTCCCTGGTTTTGGCCGCTGTGCAAGTGATCAGAATTTGCAGAGCTGCGTCGTTGGGTCGCCGGAGGCAGCATCGAGTTGCTGGTTGGTTTACAGGTGCTCGGATTGTAGAGCGTCTGTTTTGTAATATCTGCATGATTGATTTGCTGGTGGTTCTATTTTGGTGTTGCACCGGTCTGGAAAGGCCACTGATGCTGTGGCGAGGAAGGCTGCTGGAGGTCTGGTCGGCGGCAGCGGCAGCAATGGTGGCATGGCAGAGAATGGCCTATGCCTTTGCTAGGGTTGCTCATGTTTGGGCTTGGACTGTTGGGCCTGGGCTCCAATATGGGTTTCTTGGGCCAAATCAATGGGCTTTAGAGGAGGGTGTCTTACCACCCTCATTTATCACTTAGTGATGAGGGTGGGCCTGGCCTAAGAGGTGGACCTTCTTGGGTAGTTGGGTCATGCAATGGTCCAGGACCAATCGCTGCCAGATCAAGACTGCTACGGGAGTTGGTAATTATCTGGAATAAGATTAGCGCAAGCCTTTGTGAGTTTGGATAAGCTTCTATGAGTCTTCTATGACGTTTCTAGTTTCTTGCTTGTACCACAATTGCGTGATTGGCAAGGGAGGGCTACTTGAATGATTTCCTTTCTGTAGAGGACGAGGTTTATTCATTCTTAGATAGGCTTGCTTAAAAGCGAGTGTCCCAGAGATTTAATGATCTGCTTTAGCTTAGATAGGTTTGTTCGGATTTTCTTGCCGAATTTTGCTTATGTAAGTTATGGTACACTTTAGCCTTTGGATGTTGATCTAATGAATTCAATTTCTATTTCAAAAAAAAAAAAAATAGAGATTTCATTATAGGGTGATTCTACTTGGACCTCCTAATTTGTTCTTTGGATCTCCCATCCCAATTTTTTTCAACAAACTTCCTATTTTGTCCTTGTTTGTATTTTACTTTTTTAAAATTTTTTTTTTTTTTGATACCTCCTATTATATATGATACGTGCAGTTCCTTTGAACATCAATTTTTTTTATCTTTGTCCGGTAAGGAACTATATACATAGAGAGGAGAGGAAGGATTAATATATGACCACACTACCAACTTTAAAGTCTAAACTCTATACATGGCGTGGAGGGCCATTGACATGTTCGTCAAAAGGGATAAATACAGGCATACAGCAGAGTATTTAATTGAGAACTACAAGTGCAATTGTGTTGGAGTACAGAAGAAGGGCCAAGCTGGAGGCTACGTTCTCAACCCAAAAACCCACAAAAATTTCTTGGTTCTTGCATAATTTAAAACCACCTGCACATCTCAAGTGATGTAATCTGCTCTTTACTCATCGTACTTTTTCTCTTTAATTTCTCATGGCTACGGAATTATGAAGTGCATCACAAATTTTGAATAAAAAAAATAAAAAATAAAAAATAAAAACTCTATGATTCATATTTGTCAATTGGCTAAGACCAATTGCGAAGGAAGAGAGTGTTTTTAGAATAATGACTCTTGCGTATCAATGATATTCATTCTATATATTCAGTTTTTTTTTTAATTATAAAAGAGGGTTAAAATAGGGATTAAATTTTGACAAAAATTTAGATAGGTCCAAATAGCAAATTAAGAGGTCTGAATAGAACTACCCTTCATTATATCAGAAAGTCAGAACGGCACATACAATATATCTCTATGTACTTATACTTAGTTTTGATAGATTCATGTATTTAAATCAAATTTAGCATTAATTAGTATTTGCTAAAAATTCCAATCCTTCTTGAGGATCATTTTCTCTTTCTGGCAAGTAGGTTACCTTAATTGTGCTTGGCTGCTGATATGTTCAGGAAATTCATTCACTATAAATTTTGCCAAATATTGAAAACATTATGAAACAAACATAAATAAGAAGTAATTTATTGTATTTCCAAAAAAATAATATCATATTATAGAAAGCAATAATATACGGGGTTGAACAATCCTTTTTCTGCCTCTCAGTCTCTCTCTAGGGTTTCGATAAAAGTCCCCCTTCTCCGTCCGGCGGCGTGCCCTAGGGGCTCTGTCGTCGGACGGGATGTGTTGTTCCGCCTACGATGGTGGAGGTAGTGGTGTCCTCATGTGTAGGGGGTTCGACCTGGGCCGCCACGAATTGAGGAAGGTGGAGGAGGAGCTCATGGTCACTGTTGGGCGAAGATCTAGTTCTGGTCGGTGTGGTTGGTTGCTGAGGACGCCGTCGCTGGGTTTTGGCATCGGTTGGGTCGGGTTCTGGGTTGCTGCGAGGGTGGTGTCGAAGGGTTCTTGGCGGATCTGGGTTGGCATTATCGTTGTTTCCAGATCCGATCTCGAGATGGAGGATGGCTGGGCTGGTGGCGACGGGGTTGACAGGCGGCGACGGGTGGCGTCTTTGCAGGTGGTGCTGCGACAGGTGCTGCGCCTTCTCGGCGGGGCTGTACCAGAGCTGGGTTGGGCTTGGCATGTTGGCTGGGCTCTCCTTGCTTCTAGGGCTTGGGCTTGGGCCCTCTACTTGGGCTCAAACCAGGCTACTGTTTTCTTTATAGTTTTTATTCTTTTATGTTGTTTAGTTTTATTGCGAGTAATAAGTCTCTGCATATGTTGTGTAGAGCTAGTCGGGCCTTTTGCCTGTGGGTGCACTCAAAGTACCTTGTCTGCTCTAGGTAGGCGGCGAGTTCCTTGCTTCGTCAAATGGTCGCTACCTCCTAGTGGCAGGGTGAGACTAAGTGTCACTGGATATATTTTTCAGTGGCAACATGGTGGGAAAGCTGTGATTATGGAAATTATGCTATGCTGTATTCAAGTTGCAGATCGAGTTATCTTTCCGTTGTGTCACCGCTGCGAAGCAAATAGAGCCGTCTGGAGCGCGTTCTTTGCTAGTATGTGCCTGTTGGAATACAAGTGTTTAGTAGAGTTTCATGATATTATTTCAGGATGTACTCTAAGTGCCTATTGTAATCAGGGGTTTAGGCTCAATGTCCCCCCCTTGTATTCGACTGTTTCATTAATCAAAGCTTGAGGGCAGCTGCACCAGCCCTTTATTCAAAAAAAAAAATATACGGGGTTGAAAATGATTGTTGACCTTAATTAAGACCTAAGATTTGATTCCTTAATCCTATATGGTATGCCATGTCATATCCACATCATTGTTGTTATCCACGTCATCATGTGCAAAAGTCAATCATATCCATTTTTGATCCAATGAGTATTATTTATTCTACTTGATTATTATTATTATTTTCTTTACTAAAATATTTTTTCACAATATATATTAGCCATAAACGCACAACCAAAACAACAATAGAATTAAGCTTTTTTTAACACTTCTCACTAAGAAGAGCTGCCGCTATTTTTCTTATAAACCCCAGCTGGCGTTTTTCAATACGTTGCTCGTTCGGCAATGGCTAGCAGCGGTATCGACTTTGGTCGCGCTGCTGTGGCTACTGCCGAATGGGTGATTTTTTTTTTTTTTAACTTTAATTTTATTTTTTAAGAATAAGAGATTAAGCTATATTAGATTCTCGGAGGCAGACAATGTAAGGAACATGTCCCACCCTCAAACCCGAAGGCAAAATGTCTGCCCCACTCTAGGAACCCACCACCCTTCCCCCTATTCAATTTATTAATAATAAAGAAAAGATACAAAGTCCAAAAGAGGTACAAAGATGTCAATGAAAGAAAAGAGAAAGGGAACTTCCCCCTCATGTACAATTTTAAAAGAAAGAAACAGCCACGAAATTAAAAAGCTAGCACCCAAAATATGCCAAATTTTTCCTTGCAGCTTCTTGAAGTTGATCATGTAGCTAACCTTGCGCACAACTTCCTAAAATAAAAGCCTCTTCACAAGGCGTGAGCAATAGCAACAAACCAACATCTTGGTGGAGGGGTGGCCAGTGTGCACTGTTTTCAGGCGGTGAGGACTAGTTTCGGTTCCAGAGGAGGCGATGGCGGGGCTTCATCGTTTGACTGCTGGTGGCTTGGTTCCTCCATAGCTGGTTTCGGGTCTGAACCTCGTAGTGGTGTTGCTAGGTTGTGATGATACCTTGAATGCAGGGTGACGATGGCGCACAAGCGATGGACGACGGTGGCTTGGCCGCGGGGCTAGTGCGCATCTCTTCATGGGTTGAGGAGATTGGTTCTAGGTTGGGCAGCAGGTGAGCCTTGGCTGGCTTTCCTTTAGGCCTTTCGGGCTGCTATTAGATATATTTTTCGTACTAAATAAATCTCTACTTTTGGGAGCTATGCACTGTGGTGTTTTGTTTTTCCATGCCTATTTTACTATGTCTTGTGGCATTAGCTTATATGCTCGCTTTTTTAGTGAACACTGTTTGTTTAATGAGTGGTCTATACTTATGTATTACCATAGTACCACCACAACTTCTTGTTTGTCTATTAATGGTAGCAGAAGATATGTAATGGCGATTTTGGCTTGCGATTAATATATGATCCATGACCTCATTAAAAAAAAAAAACAACAATAGAATTACTAAGCAAGTTTTTATTATTATTATTATTATTATTATTTGGCTTTCTCTTTGGGAATGAGAATTTGATTGGACTACATGGATATCCACTACAAATCATCTATCACATGGATCAACTTGAATTATATATTCACACACACATACATAGACTGTTTGAGTACTAAAAACAAAAAAACAAAAATCTTGCATAGATCTCAACGCTTAAGGATACTATAATTTTTTATGTTTTATTTTTTAATGACATAAGAATATCAAAATTGTGATCGAAGGATTAAAACTAAGGGAAATGATGGAAAAGGTCACTTTAGATAGTGAAATGATAATAAGGTCACCTAGTTTTCCACTTGATAAGAAGGTCCATTGTAAATTGTTATTAATATTAGTTTAGTCCTTATGAATAATGAGGTCAAGTTAAAAAAGGTCAGTTTTTAATTTTTATCATTCCGATTCTGCCCCTAAGGTAACAAACCTTTATAACCTTCCATTTCAAAATCGGGGAGCTCAAATTTTCTCTCTCCTTTGATCAGAAAGCTTCCGATTCGATTTGATCGGAGATCTCTTTCCGAGATTTTTTCTTCGCCGCTCTCTCCGTCGGAAGCTTCCGATTTCTCTTTGTGCCTCTGCGACGATCTGAAAGTGGTTTTGGAGCTTCCTCAGCTCTTTTCTCTTTTTCTGGATCTCTGGCTTCGTCGGTGTTCGTCTTGATCACGTTATTGTGTTCTTCTTCTTCGTTGACTCAGTGCTTAGTTACAGTCTCTCTATTTCTTCCTCTCTCTGGTTTTCTCTGATTTGATCGGTAAGCCATCTCTCTGTGAATTTGTTCGTTTTGGATTTTGCAGTGTATTTTTGTTGTTTGTGTTAAATTGTTGAATTGTTCGTTTTGGATTACTGTTTTCTTCTCCTTCGTCGGACTCAGTGCTATGTTGAATTGTTGATGATGTTTTGTGCTATTGCTGTACTATATTTGTTCTATACTGTGATTTTTTTATCAGTGACATGGCCAGTTACATTTTTAATACTGCTGTTTTGTTCAGGAATTATCATTTATTTTGCGAGTATGAGGTTGTTCTTCTGTTCAGGCATTAACAGTTACTTTGGCAGTGACTTGTTTGTGTTGATTCTTTTGATTTCCTTAGTAGTGACATGGATAGTGATTTGTTTTATTCTTGTGCAGTTGTTATGGATACTAGCTATGTTGTCAAGTTTATTTATTCTGGTGAAGCAGCGACAGTTCCATTGTTGCATAATTGGTCGTTTGTTGACCTATGCAATTCCATACGCTCTCATTTTCCTGATTTGATTCAAGGCAATTTCATGTTGAGGTACATTATTCCTCCGGATTCTACTTCATGTTTTCTAGAGAGTGAAGTTGATATGAGAATGATTTTTAGGAATTTGGTTCGTTACAATTCTGATTTTGTTGAAGTGTTTGTGACTGATTTGCCTTCTATTAGTGAAAGTGTGGTGAGTAACACAGTGTGTGAGGATTCTAGTACCATGCTTGAGGAGAATGATTATTTGGGGTGTTATAGGGCAGAGGCACCGAAGAGTTATATGACGAAAGGTTGGGAGAGTTATATTCATTCTGAAGGCCAAAAGTTTGAGGGTGGGGTTGTTGAGTTTAGGGATAAGCTGCGTAAGTATGCTATAGAAATTGGCTTTTCATATGAGTTTGTTAGAAATGACAAGGTTCGTGTTATTGCTCAGTGTTCTAAGAAACATTCTCAAGGCTGCAATTGGCTGGTGAAGGCTTATTTATGTAGGGCTAATGGTTTCTTTATGATTAAAAGGTTGGTTAATGTTCACACTTGTCATGGTGTGATTCGTTTGCAGAAGAGTAAGATGATGGGATCCAAGGTTGTCAAGTCTATTGTGCTTGATAAGATTCGTGCCAATCCAAACAAAAAGCCAATTGATATAGCTGATGAGATCAAGAGTGATTATGGTTTGGATGTTGCTTATCGTACAGTTTGGTATGGTACGGAGTTGGCAAAAACAGCCCTACATGGTGATGAAGCTGAGTCTTATGCTCAGCTACTTTGGTTCAGTGAGTCTGTTATGAAGTCAAACCCCGACTCTAGGATAGTGGTTGAGTTTCATCGAGAAACACACAGGTTTCAGCGTATGTTTGTGAGCTATGGTGCATGGATGAAGGGTTTTCAATCTTGTAGACCTATTCTTTTCATTGATGCTACATTCATCACCAACAAGTACAAGGGGCAGATTATTGCTGCATCGGCAAAGGATGCCAATCAAGGTTGAATCTCCTTCATTACTTGTAGTTTTTTATTTTTCTTGTTTTCTATTTGCTGCCATGTCTTGTTTTTTTTTTTTGTAATGTAAGTGACATGGTTAGTTACATAGCTACTGACATGGTCACTTACATGTTCATTGACAGTTACATGTCCAATGACCTAAATGTTCTGTGATTTGAATGACATGTCTCTGGCCATGTCACTGTCAAGTAATATGCAGTTATGTCAGCGACATGGTCAGTGACATTAACAGTTACATGACAGTGACATCATTTTGTTTTTCTGTTCAGGCTTGTATCCAGTTGCTTATGCTATTGTGGATTCTGAAAATGAGAGTAATTGGAGTTTTTTTCTTGAGGTTTTGGCTGAAGAGTTTGCAAAACACCCTATGAGGAGGGTGACATTCATTTCTGATCGTCATGTTGGGCTTGTTAGTGCTTTCCCTAGAGTGTTTCCTAATAATCCACATGGGTTTTGTTTTAGACACCTGATGTCTAACCTTTCTGACAAATTTCCAGCTGGATCTTACCTCAAGGATCGGATTCCTTACTTGTTTATGTGTTGTGCTTATTCTCGCACACCGGAGATGTATGAGTTCAACATGGAAATCTTGAGGAGTGAAGGCGGGGACATAGTTGCTCAATTTCTGGAGGATCTTCCCAAGGAGAACTGGTGTATGGCTTACTTTAATGGTGAAAGATTTGGTGAAATGACAAATAACTTGGCTGAGTCTTTCAATAATTGGGTGTTGCCTTTGAAGAGTCTTCCTATTCTTGATATTAATGATGGCATTAGAGTGAAGTCCATGGCTTCAATTGCTGCTCGGAAGCAGGATGCTCATGAATGGTTTTCTGAGTTGTGCCCAGTGATTGAAAAGAAGCTGAAGGACAATTTGGAAGTCGGAAGGCATTGGAGAGTGAGCAGGTCTGATACCTATGTGTATGAAGTTCACTGCCAGAAGTACAATAGCATGGTAAATTTGGAAAGTCGGTTTTGTTCGTGTGGAGAATGGCAGCTGTATGGCTTCCCATGTTCCCATGCACTTGTAGTGATCCAACAACATGGTTCTTCCCCGTATTTGTATGTCAATGAGCTGTACAAGGTGGATAAATATCGAGAAACTTATTCTTTCCCAATTAATCCTCTTCCCTCTATTTCGAAGCAAGTGCATGATTTTGGTAGAGATGCTGTGATCTTGCAGCCGCCTTTGACTAGAAGACCACCGGGAAGGCCTAGAAAGAAGAGGTTCAGAAAAAGGAGCGAGAAAACCAGGGTGATCAAGTGTGGTAGGTGTGGAAAATGTGATGGTCACAACAGAAAGAGTTGTACAGCTCCGATATAGGTTCAATTCTGCCTACATGCCTTTAACAGTGACATGGCAAGTGACATAGCAAGTGACTCCAATACAGTTTGAATATTTGTTTTGATTTTTCATTTTTTTCAATAAATGATAAGAAGTGCTTGTAAGGTGCTTACTCATTGGATTTTTTTTTTTTTGACTATGAGACAGTTTTTCTGCTTTCTTCTTTTATAAATCCTTCAGTATTCTTTGTGTCTACAGGTTTTAATAGTTACATGTACAGTGACATAACCATTTGTAAACTAATTGATTTGTCCATTGACATTAGTTTTTAGTTATCTTGTCGGTGACTTGTTCTATGACTTGTAGTTGGATTACTGCATATAGATTTGGTCATTGGCAGCGGAACGCTGCCGTTGCGGTGCAGCGGCACGCTGCAAATATTAATGAAAATTAAAAAATGAAGTAGCTACAACAACTTTGGTTTATTAATTGGCAGCGGAACGCTGCCGTTGCGGTGCAGCGGCACGCTGCAAACTGAAATAGGAATATCATTTTGGCTGTGACTTCTCTAGTGACTTATAGTTTTAATGTTTTTTGTCCAGTTACATATTCAGCTACATGTTTAGTTACATGTTCAGTTACATGGTCAGTTACATATATTGCAAGTTACATGGTCAGTTACATGGTCAGCTACATTATCAGTGACTTGGTCAGTTACTTGAGTTTTACAGTAACTTGCCTAGTGACTTGGCCACTGACATTCAGTTTTCTTTTTACTTGGCCAGTGACTTAAGCAGTTACATAATGGGCAGTAGTGAATTTAACAATGACACTTTCAATTATATGCGTTCTTCATATTTACATAGTCAGTGACTTGCCCTATGAATTCAGAAGATGCATTAAACTTGAATAAAAAGATCCATACAAGTATATTTGCTGAACTAAACAAACAAATTTCTGAAATTCTGAACTAAACAAACAAATTTCTAAAATTCTTAATTTGCTGAGTTCCAGCTCTGCTTATGTTCTGCAAATTTTTTGAATATTTGAGCTTTGAACTTCATCATCTGAGCTTTGGTGACTTTGTTTGGCAGCTTCTCCTCTTTTGCCATTCTGTCCATGTAATACATTACAAAAGCTCCGCAATCTAATCTGTTGACAATTAAAAATTTCAAGTTAATGATTTTGACCAAACTTAGTAACAGTAAAGTTATCATTTTAAATTTTTGAATATAGACTTACGATTTTTGGTCTTGTTGGGGGCAGATTCTGGCATGGTTCAAAGGGATCCTTCCACCATCATAATTTTCCTTTATCCAGCTTATTGTTCTTATTTCGTCATCGCTCAAAATACTTTCAACCATCTTTAATTTTGTGTGAGTGCTTTGACTCTTGTCAAATTTCATTCGGCAGCCTTGCTGCAGCATATCATCTGCTTGATCTTTCACTGCTCTCATCCACAGCTCGACCATTTCAACCTGTAGTTTTTAACAGATTAGTGAGTGATAGTTACATGGTAAGTTACATGGTCAGTAAGAAGTTTCTTACCAATTTTTTTATACTTTTAAAGCACTCCCCTGTTCCTGCTCTTCTTGGTTTCATTGAATCAAAATGCAGCCATTGCGGTATGTCCTTGTCAAAGACCAAGAGCGTGTGGTGAAATTCTTCATTATGGGTAATTGGGAAGAAAAGCATGCTGCATTTTCCCATGTTTTGGAACAGCGGCTCACACAAGTATTGATGGAGGTTTCTCACAGTTAAATGTATTGTCGAATACTATTTAGAAAAAGAAAGAAAGAAATACATAGAACGAGTTATAAATAAACAAAGAATGAGAGATAAGGATTCAATGTTTATGAGAAAGTGCTCGTCATACTTACCCAACACATGCTATGCATAAAAGCAGATCTTCCCAAACTTTGTGAACTTTCGTTTTGCAGTTCATCCTTCAACATTTCCCCATAGCAATCAATCCAGTTGTTTGCTATTGATTGATCGCTTATGAGCATTTTGACATCTGCCCTTGTGATTTCGCTTCCAGGCTCTTTTCCCTCCCAGAATAATACGCTGCATAACATAGAACGTTGTTAGTCCTGTGACTTAGCCAGTTACTTTTCACTTGCCAATGATCTGGACAGTGACTTGGCCAGCTACATGGCAATTGCCATGATCTGGACAGTGAGTTGATCAGTGACTTAGCCAGCTACATGGCAATTGCCATGATCTGGACAGTGACTAGGCCAGCTACATGGCAATTGCCATGATCTGGACAGTGACTTGGCCAGCTACATGGCAATTGCCATGATTTGGACAGTGACTTGACCAGTGACTAGGCCAGCTACATGGCAATTGCCATGATCTGGACAGTGACTTGTCCAGTGACTCAGACAGCTACATGGCAAGTTAAGTCACTATCTTGTGAGCTGTAACATGAAACATTACCTTTGTTCTGCCTTGTTCCAGTACTTCTCTAGTTTGCTTTTAGTTGGGCTGTCAAGTAGGTTGTACAGTTGTCGTTTTTGCCAATCTATCACTTCAATTTCGTTTTTTTCTGTTTGTTCCTCGTCATCCACATTAATCGTCAAATCATGTATCACTTCCTCCTGTGGCTTCTGTTCAGCTGTCTGTCCTTTTTTCTTTTCCTGTGCTGTGATTCTGGTCATTTTCGCCCTCTGCCTTTGCTCTTTCACCTCGTCCCACCAGAAAATATGATGTGTTTTTTGTACTCTCTCCTTTCTCTTCGTCCTAACCACATAAGAATAGAGGCCAATAGATTCTGAGTCCTGCCCTGATATCTCCTCTAAAATTGGCTTGATGAACTCAGCTCTTGTCATCTGTTCTGTAGGAGGAATGTAATTGACTGGTTCGACGTCAAAAACAGGCTGAACCTCTGGTGATATAATGATCTGATACTTGTTTGGCTCTGCTTGCATATCTTCCAAACTGACTTTTCTTGGAGGTGGAGTTTGAAACACGCCCGGAGGTGGAAACACAAACAATGCATTAACCCAAGCAGTGTTCGGTGTACAAGCATCTTCCGTCATTCTCAATTTAACCTCAGGAGAGGTTGGTGAATGAATCTGTGCAGCTGCTTGGGCAAGGCATTGAAGTGGTGACTGATGTCCTTGGTCGGTTGAGTGAGGTGCTGCAGATGCCATCTCAGATGCGCTTGCTGTGGAGCAGGCAGGTTGTGATTGAGTTCCCTGACTACCACCTTGAGATTTTGTGTTTTTGGAGTGCTTGCTGTCAGTTGGCTTGTCCTGAGGGGCCTTTGGTTTTGGCGGAGGGAAACTAGGTGGTGGGGGAGGAGGAGTTGAGTCGTTGTCATCACCTGGACGTGCTATTGGCGACTCAAACTTCTCAGTTAGTGCCATCACTATGCCCTCCAAGTGCTTCACTCTGTTAATTAGTGAGGCTTTCTCAATTTTCAGCACCTCATTTTCCAATAACACATCCTCATTCTCTTCATTTATTCTGCCAATTTCCTTGTCCTTCTCCTCAACTTCTTTTTTCAAAGCACTTAGCTCTTCTTCCTTTCCCTCCAGCTTTCTCTGTAATTCCTTCTTCTCTTCATTGTTCTTCCCTATCTCTGTCTCCATCTTCTCATCCTTAATGTTTCCACTGGTTCTATTTTCAACAATATCTTCTTGCCCATCATTCTCTTTTTCTTTACTTTCTGTGTCTGTATTAGACTCAGAATCTTCTTCCTCTGCATCTTCTTTAACTTTATCAAAGATTTTCTGAAACAAAATTACAAAAGTTGTCAGTGACATAAGCAGTGACAGAAAAAAAACAACAACACAATCATAGACATGCAAAGATACATGCACTGTGACATGAAAATATAACAATAACATGACCAGTGACATAGTCAATGACTTGGTCAGTGACCTGACCAAGACCAGGTCACTGAGCAAGTGACAAGACCCAGTGACAAGACCATTGACCTAGTTTATCTACATCAAATTAACATACCTTCAACTTTCCCATGGTGTTGAAATCCCCTTTTTTTTCTATCAGGGTCTTTAACTGCCACTTTCTTATTCCGTGTTTTTCGGTTTCTCTTCCAGAGATTGGCGGCACTACTCCTGTCTTGTGGCAAAACCAATACTGTTTGGAAAATAAAAAATAAAAATAGAAAACTAGTTAGTTATTTTTCAAACAGCTGCTTACCCATATGAATATCACAAACATAACCAATGACATATGCAAATACAACAGTGACATTGTCAGTGACAAAAACTTGACAGTAACATTAACAGTGACCTAGCCAGTTACCTGTCCAGTGACCTTAACAGTGACATGACACTGATCTAGTTTTTGTACTTACAACAGCATACGACAGCAAAATGATGCATAAACAAATTTTTAACAAGTTACGGGAATTTACCATCACCAATATCACGCAACCTGCCATGTTTTGGGATTCTTTTGCCTTTCGTTTAATTGATTTTTAAGGAAGTCGCCAACTTCCTTTGCCCAGCTATATTTTCCCAGACTTTCCACCTCTTCACATACTCTTATATAGTCCCAAGATATTGTTCCTCCAGAGTTTGGGAACAGGAGTTTGATGAAAAGGTTCAAGAGTACTAATACGGCAACATTTCTGTCCCGTTTCGTTTTTTCATCCCCTGTTTCTGGAGTTTCTGCCAATGCCTTCTTCAAAGCTTCCTCTGCAGCCGCCTTGTTGATCCTCTGCTTTTTGTCAAAGTATTTAGTCACGAACTCAGATTTGTATGCCCCTTCTTTGGTCTTTGGTACTGATAACCCGGATGCCGGCACTCCTAAAATCATAGATATATCACTTGTTGACATTCTGAATTTCCTGTTCCCAAACACAAAAAGGTCTGTGTCACTGTTGTATGCTTGTAGCAGAAGTGTGATTAAATCATCTGATTTCTTTGCATCCTTTTCTTTAATTGAACCTCCATGGAATGCATCTATCAGCGTTGCAAAGGGTGTTTTCTGCAGCAGCTCTAAAGTACCTTCAGTCAGGTTATTTTTGTTTTCTGCAATTGTTTTCAGAAAAGCAAGCATTGTGCAGCGATACTGCACATAACCCTCTTTTACATATCTTTTCCTTTTCCCTGGGACTTTTTCCTCTTCATCATCCTTTGTATCTTCTTCCTCGTCAGTTTCTTCCTTCTTCTTTGTACTCTCTTTTTTGGTCTTCCTTTTATCCATTTTCTTCTTCTTCTTTGCACGAACTTCTTCTTCATCTTCATTTTCTTCCCTTTTTCTTCTTTTCTCCTTTTTAATCTCATTCTTCTTCTTACTGCGGACTTGTTCTTCATTAGATTGTTCTTCATCTTCAGTTCCTTCCGGTTTTCTTCTTTTCTGCTTTCCAGTTTTCTTCTTTTTATCCTTCTTCGTCTTGTTACGCCGGACTTGTTCTTCATCAGATTCTTCTTCATCTCCAGTTGTTCCTTCCTCATCTTCACTTGATTCTTCTTCATCTTCAGTTTTCTGCTTTCGCTTTTTTCTCTCTTTCAGTTTCTTCCATTTTATCACTTTCAACTTTTCTGCAATTGTTTCTTCTGGACTTTGTCCTTCAGATTGTTCTTCTCCAGATTCCTTACTTTGTTTTCTTTTTAGTTGGTCCATTCCTCGAACTTTTTTAAAAAAATCCTGTAAACAGTTAAGAAAATTAGAATTCAATAGTTATTTTTGACAGTTACTTAACCAGTGACATATTTATGCACATGTTTATGATAGTGACATGACCAGTTACATGACCAGTTACATGACCAGTTACATGACCAGTTACATGACCATAGCCAGTGACTAGTGCAGCGACATGGGCAGTGACAAAGACATTGAACAATGACAAAATGCTGAAATTTTCTCGCATCATCCCACATGTAATTCAAACAAAACTAACATGGAAATTCATTTTGTCATCAAATTCCACATGTAATTCAAACAGAAATCATCATTTGCTCTCATTAGATTCCGCATGTAATTTAAACAAGTCTCACCATTTTCTCATCAGATTCCACATGTAATTCAAACAAATGTCGCATGCAAATTCATTTTCTGATGAGACTCCACATGTAATTGAAATATGTCTTTTCTAATTCAAACAAAACGCAAGCTATTCAAATCGAAATTATATGAAAGAAGGAGGAGGAAGTTACCGGTAAATTTTCGGTAAATTTGTAGAACCCTAGAATTTGGGGTTTAGTCGGTGAATCACTCTTGCTTACCCATCGTTTACGGTGGAGGAAAGCAGTCGTTGTCCGCTGTTTTAGCCGGAGAGAAAATCTTTGAGCAGTTTCTCTGAGTTTAGGGCAAAAATCGTATAAAGTTTCTCTGAGTTTTGAAATTGTGAAAATGAACCAAGAGAAATAGTCGCGCTCGGGTTAGATAACTGCCACTGGCAGTTTACTTGTAGTTGAATGGTTAGATAGGTAATTTCAAACATAGAAAGTGACATAAGCAGTGACTTTAATTTTTACAGGTACTTGTACTTGTTCTATTTATTGGCTCATGACATTAGTTTTTAAAGTTACTTGGCCAGTGACTTGGCCAGTTACTTTATAGGGTACATAAGGACATGAATTTTTTTTACAGTTACTTGCTTTATGTATTGGTTCATGACATTAGCTTTTACAGATTTTTAATTGAAACTTAAACTTTGTTTGTTGTTGTGCAGCGGAACGCTGCAGTTGCGGTGCAGCGGCACGCTGCATTTAAAAATAAAAAGATCAGTTTGGTAATGTCTTGTCTTTTGCTAGTGAGTGACTTTGTCAGTTACTTTGCCAGTGACTTGGCCAGTTACTTTATAGGGTGCATAAGGACATGAATTTTTTTACAGTTACTTTGCCAGTGACTTGGCCAGTTACTTTATAGGCTACATAAGGACATGAATTTTTTTACAGTTACTTGCTTTATGTATTGGCTCATGACATTACCTTTTACAATTATTTTTGCCAAATCATGGCTGATTACTTGTTCAGTGTCTTGCTATAAGATCTGTAGACTTATTGATTGACTCGTTTAGTGTCTAGGCTAGTTACTTGGGCAGTTACGTTGTCAGTGACTTTGCCAGTTACTTGAGACGTACAGTGACTTGACCAGTGACTTGGTCTATGACATACAGGTTGCCATTTCCAGTGACATTCAGTGTCTCTGTAACTTAGCCAGTTACTTACTTTAAAAGGTACCTAAGTACATGAATTCGTTTCAGAAGATCATATCAAACAAACTTTTATATACTGAAGCAATATCTGCAAGAAAATATTAAAAAATTGAAATTCCGATTGAACAAATGAATGGATATATATGATGAATCAATTCGAAAAAACTATATAACCTATCCTATTCCCTAAACAAATTTCTACGATTCTTCATGTGTTGAGTTCCAGCTGTGCCTACTTTCTGCAAATGACTTTACAACATGAGCTCTAAACTTCAAAATATCATCCTTTGTGAGCTTCTTTGGAACTCTCCCTTTTTTCGAAATTGTCTCCATTGTGTACATTACAAAAAGTCCGCAATCCAATCTGTTCATCATATAAAAATTGAAGTAAATGAATTTGAACTTTATAATGATTATATTGACATTTTTAAAGAGCTGTGTACTTACGAATCTTCTCCTTGCTGAGGGCTGTCTTTGAGTTCTGTCACTGCCATTTTTGTTTTATAGTTATTCTTGATCCACTTTATGCTTTCTCTCTCGGTTTCAGTCAATGGAACTTCCATCATTTTCAGTTCTTCTTCTGAACTGTTCTTTTCATCAAATTTCATTCTGCATCCCTGTTCCAGCATGTCATCGGCTTGTTCTTTTACTGCTGTCATCCAAAGTTCTACCATGTCAACCTGCATTTCCAACATCGCAACATAATCAATAATATGCTTTCTGCTTAAATTAAATATATGAAATTAGTATGACGAAAGTGTTCCATACCATTTTTTGTACATTTTTAAAGGATTTTCCAGTTGATGATTTTTTCGGTCTTTTTGAATCACAGTGGTACCAGTTCTTTAATTCCTTGTCAAAAATGAGCAGTGTATGATGAAATCCTGATTCATGTGAGATTGGGAACAATATATAGTTGGATCTTGCCAGATTCTGGAACAGTGGTTCGCATAGGTACAGATGTACATAATACACCGTCAAATTTTCTGCAGAATTCTGTTTGTAAGAAAAAAAGAAGACAAGTTATTATCAATTAAGAATCATTTGCTTTGATTGTAGATTGATAATCGTTCCACTACTTACCCAGCACAAGGGATTCATAAAAGTTGGGACATCCAATCCTTGTGATTCTTTCTCCAACAGCTGATCAGTCAAGAGAATTCCATAACATTCGATGCAATTGCTTGCTATCGGTTCGTCCATGATCATGTCTTTTAAATCCTGTCTTGAAACTTGTGCTCCATACTGTCTTCCATCCCAGAAGTATACTCTGCAAAGAATGAATAGTGTAAGTAACATAGATAGTGATGTCGTTTATTTAACAATCACATGTCCAATGACTTGGCCTGGCCAGTGACTTCCACAGTTACATGGACAGTGACTTGGCCAGCGATTTACTTGGCCAGTTACTTTGTCAGTTACATGGACAGTGACTTGGCCAGTGACAATAAGTTTAAAATAGAACTTTCGTCTTGGCCAGTTACTTTGATAGTTACATAAACAGTTACTTGGCCAGTGACAATAAGTTTAAAATAGAATTTTGACTTAATTAAAGTATTACCCTGATGGTGCATTTTGCCAGTATTTCTGGACTCTCCTCTTGGTGTCCTGGTCCATAAATTTGTATACTTTGCTCTCCTCCCAGTCTACGACCTCAGGAGGTAGCTGCTTCTCTTCTTGCTCTTTATTGATTTGTGCATTTTCTGTAGCGTCCATCTGTCTTATTGCTTCCCGAACATCCTCTGGTACATCGTCCAATTTCTGTTGTGCTACCATCTGTTCTAGCCTTTTACGTTCAGCATCTGGCAGTGAGGCCTTCATCTCCTTTTCTTTTTCTTCTTTTTCTTTCTTTTCAGCCTCTTTCAATCTCTGTTCAATCTCCTTTGCTTTCTTCTTTCGTTTTGCTTTCACATCCCCCCACCAGTAAATGTTGTCCTTTTTCTGTATTCTTCTCCTATTCTTTAATCTCACAACGTAAGAGTAGAGACCCATTGATGATACAGTTTCACCAGAATGTTGCTCTGTAAGGCGCATTGTTAACTCTCCTGTTTTGTTCTCCTCTGGTGTCTTCTCCTCTTTCTCTGGGCTCAACGTACAAAGTGGAAGGCCACGCGCAGCTACAGGACTTTTTACTATCTGAAACATGTCAGCTTGTTTTTCCATTTCTTCGACTGTGAGCATGCAGACTGTGGGGCTCTGGAACAGTGAGTTCTTTTGCGATGGAGTTGTCGATTGAGTTTCTTCTTGCACTGTGCAGTGAGGTGGAGATTGAGCTGCTGCTGCTGCTGCACATTCTTCGACTGTGCAGATGCCATGGGACTGAGCTTCCTCAACAGTCGATTGATCTTTATTTTCTGCGTTTTCAGCAGCCTTAGATGCAGCTCCATTTGATTCATTTTTTTCTTCTGCAGAGGTAGGTGGTGGGGAGCTGTGCTGCTGAGCTGCTGTTGAGGTGTGAGTCTTTTGGCTCAACATTTGCTCCAATTCCTTCAATTTTATCTCTAACTCCTTCACCGATGATGCAAGGCAGAAATTGTCGGTCACAAGTGTAGCATTTCGTTCCTCCAGATTCATCATTTCCTCCGTGATTTTCCTCAGTTCCTGTTCCTTTTCGTTCAGTTTTGTCTTCAAATTATCTTTCTCCACAGTGATATATCTTATCTCCTCCTCCTTTTTCTGAAGCTCTTTCTCCCACTTGTTTTTTTCTGAAGTTGTTTCCTGTTCAGCCACCTCAACTTGTAGGTTATCTTCTTTGTTTTCACAATTCTGATCATCAGTTCCTTTTTCCTCTCTTTCCGGAACTGTCTTTGCTTCATCTGATCTATTCTCCTCTTCCTCGGATTCTGATTCCTCTCTATCCTCCTTCAGGTTTTCAAAGATTTTCTGAAAGAAACATATTCAATATGTCAGTGACATGCTATGTGACATGAGCAATGACATGTTTACAACAGTTATGAAGGCCAGTGACATGAAGTGTGAATTGGCCATTGACATGCAGTGTGATAGTGACTTAATCGGTGACTTTTAACCAAGATAGTTACTTGGCCAGTTACGTGGCCAGTGACAACTACTTTGACAGAGAAGAAAATACCTCTAGTTTTTTCAAGCTGTTAAAACTTGTCCAATTCTGTATCAGCTTCTGGATGTCCCATTTTCTCATCCCATGATCTTCGTTCTCCCTTCCAGATATTGGGTTGATTTTTCCAGTCTTTTGACAGAACCAGTACTGCTTGCACAAAAAAACAAAAAAAAATTAGTCATAGTGACTTGACGAGTGACATGCAGTTTGTCTTGATTAGTGACTTGACCAGTTACATCTCAGTCTGACAGTAACTTACCAATATTATCAGAACGCAGCCCCCCGTATTACCATATGGGCTGCTTGACTCCTTTTTCTTTTTCAAAGTCTTTATAGACTTTTTTAAGAAGCTTCCAACTTCCCTTGCCCAGTCATAAGATCCGATCTTATCCAAATTTTCGCAGGCTTTGACGTAGTCCCATGAAATTGTTCCTCCTGCGTTTGGGAACAGAAACTTGATGGACAAGTCCAGCAAGATTAATCTTGCCACATTTTTGTCCTTCTTCTCAATCCCATCCTCTGTTGTTGGATTGTCTTTCAGCGCATCTTGCAGAGCTTTCTCCACGGCTTTCTTGTTAATTCTCGCTGTGTTTGAAAAAAACTGCTGGACAAAGTCGGACTGATATGCACCCTCAGAAGTCTTTGGGACCAAGTCACCTTTTTCTGGCATTCCTAGGATCTTTGAAATATCTCTTGTCGAGATCCTGAATTTCTTCTTTCCAAAGAAGAAGAGGTCAGTTTCATGGTCGTAGGCCTGCAGGAGGAGTGTAATGAAATCATCAGATTTCTTGGCTGACTTCTCCTCTATGTAGCCACCATGGAATGCATCGACAATATTTCCAAATGGTGACTGCCTGAGCAAATCTAATGTTCTTGCACTGAGATTCTTCTTGTTATCTTTAATTGTGTTCAAGAAACTTATTAATGTGCACCTGTACTGCACATGTCCTGGTTTCACATTTCTCTTCCTCTTTGGTGCTGCTTCAGTTTTTTGAAATAGCACCAAAGAGGAACCCTTGTTTGGTGATTGTTCTACTTTTTCTTCTTCTTCTTCTGTTTCTTCCTGTCTTTTTTTTTTTGATTTTAAGCTCTTCTTGAGAATCTGCTTCAGTGATGGTTCTTCTTCTTCTTCTTCTTCTATTTCTTCCTGTCTCCTTTTTTTTGATTTCTTCAAGCTCTTCTTCGAATTCTTCTTTCTGTGTATCGTTCGATCGTGTTCTTCATCTTCTGATTCCACCTCTTGGTAGTCTTCGTCATCATCGCTTGGTTCCCTTTCTTTTCTTTTTGTTCTTGCCATTTTCTGATGTTTAAATTCTGTTGAAAAAATAAGAAGGTTAGCATTGAGTTTGCAGTTACATAATCAGTTACTTGGCCAGATACATATATTGTAAGTTACATGATCAGTTACATGGTCAGTTACAGCTCATTTCAATGACAACGTCAGTTACATGATCAGTTACTTGGCCAGTTACATATGTTGTAAGTTACAACGTCAGTTACATGACCAGTTACATGATAAGTTGCATGCATTGTAAGTTACATGGCCAGTTACATGGCCAGTTACATGGCCAGTTACATGATCAGTTACATGATCATTGACAGGAGTTTAACACACGTTGCCAATGAGTTGGCCTTTTCCAGTGACTTATCTGGCCTTTGACTTGTCTAGCGACCTGGCCAGTGACCTCACTGGCCAGTTTCATTATCTGAGCCTATAAAATATGTATTTGCACTAGCAGAATTTCCATTCAAGTAAAGCCTAAAGCCTAAACAGCATGACACACAGTCATTATCTCCATATAAATTGTTATGTTACTGTCCATGTCTCTGTATCAAATCACACCAAAATGGAAACAGAGCCCCTCCAAAATCAAATGATACCCAGTCAGTAGCCTATGTCACTGGCTATGTTACAGCATCAAACTAAAATTTGAAGACAGTCATTGATCATCTCCACTCAAAAAAGCTTTAAATCTTCACTCAAACCAAAACTTGGAATCGAATTGTTTTGTTTCAGAATCAAATGCTGAAATAATTATATCATATTCGACTTATAATTCCAAAACTAAATACTATATCAATGACTCGAAATTAAGTAAGAGAAGTTTCTGAGAATCAAGGCTGAAAGATTACCCGGTCGAGGTAGACGATTCGAGTTCTGCAATTCTTCAAATCCCTAAAATTTGGGGCTTTTTCTGTGAAGTACTTTTCAGAGTCGGCGTTGCTTCACCGTTGAGCAAAACAGTCGTCGGAGAAGGTATGTGTCTAAGAATGTGGCCGCCGGAGATTAATATTTCTCTATTTCGGAGTAGGTTTGAGCGGTTTTTTGAGGTTTGAATTTCCGAAGTAATGTGGAGAAGACGAAACAATAGTGCCGTTTTAGTCTACCTCTTACAAACCGCCAGAGAAAACTGACGGTGGCAGTTTTGTAATTAAATTGAAGTACAGTGGTAGAACCTGAACAGGTGACCTTAATTATCATAGGGACATTTGTGCTGTTTGAATTATAATAAGGCACTTCAAAATGACCTTTTTTATCATTATCCCTTAAAACTATTGCACGATCGAAATTGAAGACTCTTAGTACTAGAAGGATTATGATTATTCCCAATACTTAAAAAGATTAAAAGTAGGCGATTAAAGGAGAAAATCTGAAAAGAAAAAGGATTAAAAACAAATTAAGAAAAATGGTAATATTTTTTTTGGTAAAATTGACGTGACAACATATGTTGACATGAATGTAAGAAATAAATATTTTTATTGACATGTAAATCCACATTTTTTTTAGGCCTGTGGAGGGGCAAGCATGGACACCAGTTTTCAAGCGAGTTGATAGCTGGTGGCTTGGGTGCTGCGCTCCGAATTCATTTGGAGTCGGACTTGCTGGCGCTTACAGCCCTTCACAGTGTGGCTTCATGGCGTTGAACCAGATGTTGGCGGGGCAGTGGTGGTGTTCATGGTGTGTCATCGCAATGACGAACTGCTTTGTGGTTGGAGGTTGCGGCGCAAGGAGCAGTGAAGAACTGGACTTGACCACTTTTCTTTGGGCCTTGGGTTTGACTTTTCCTGGGCCTTTTGGGCTTCTTATTAGTTTAGATTTTTTCGTTCTATTATTTCCCTTTGTTTAGGGAACCCTATGTTGGTAGCTTAGTTAATTTTCAATAATTCTCTATTTGTTAGGGAACTATGCACTTTATCTGCTTTTAGCAAATCTTCTGGAATAGTACTGAAGGAAAAGACCTGTTATTTCGACGTATTTGATGTCTAATAAATGGACCTAGTCTATGTACCACTATGGGTACTAACACATCTTCTTGTCTATCTACAGATGACACCGGAAGGGTATGTAATGGTCAATCTAGCTTGAGATGAATATATTGCTGCCCTTCACGGTTTGATTCCAAAAAAAAAAAAAATTGAAAAGAAAGCATCACTTCTCTTCTCGCGTGAGGTAGGAGACCCAATTCTTTTGCAGTTATACCCCCTTTTAGTTTTTATTCATTTTAGAATAATTGTTTATTTATTTATTTAAATTTTTTGATGGGATATATTGTTTTACTTTCTCCATTTACAATTGCAATCAAGAGGAGTTCTAACTCCTTTTTTTTTTTTTTTTTTTTTTTTTTGCTCAAATAGAGTGATAAGAGCCGAGTACCATTTGGTCTAGTGGCATAGTCTCCCATTCGTAAGTGGGAGGTTGTGAGTTCGACTTACGAAAGACTAGTTGTAGCATTTGAGTTGTTTATCTGATAAAAAAAAATAGAGGGATAAGAGAGGTAAAAAATATCTTTACTATCCCATGTTATTAAAGAAATGACTAAATTCATTTTAACTCCTCCAACTTTGGGTCGATCTTCACTTCAGTCCCTGAACTTTTTTTTTTTTAATCACGTTGGTCCTTGCAGTTTCAATTTTCATCACCCACGTCCAAATTTCAAAATTGGCTCCAAAGATGACGTCACAAGCTGAGTTAGCTCCGACATGGGGGCTCACTTTTCAGACTTTAAACCCCCAAGCAGGGCAAAATAGACATTTCTAATTTAATCTAATTTATTTTTTCTTTTATTAGAATTTAATCTAATTTCTAATTTTTTCTCTCTCTTCTGCTTCTTAATCTTCCTCTGTTACGTCCCGTATCTTAATTTACCAATTTACAATAAATTGGACGGTAAACGACAATTATTTTTACTTTTAACTTCGTTTTGGCATTTTTAGGGGGGCCCTAAAAGTTGACTTTTTGTTCGGGTCAAAATTTGAGAAAATTATCTTCATGAAAGTTGTAGAGAACGTTAAACAGAGTTCATAAACATGTGGCACGCTAAAATAGGAGTTACAACGAAGAAGTTATAAGGGTTTCAAGTCAGTGGCAGTTTTGTAGTTTCGCTGAAAACGTATTCTATAAATAGCAAGTCTGACTTGCCATTTCTGGAAATACCCAGAAAATTTCCAGATTTGCTTCTCCCGCCGACCTAATTTCCCGACGTCACTACCGCTTCGTCCGACCACCTATGACCATAAAATTAGTACCTATCTCTTCGTCTTGAAACAAGCTTTCCATCAATATATGCCTTGCATCCTATCATGCACTATAGACGACGAATAGAAGGCAAGAGTTTACTGTAGCAATTGGGTTTTTCGGCTATTTTTTCAAATTCCGGCCAAATCGGATGTTGAGGCTAACTGGGCTTTGTTCCTCTTGCCATTTTCTACCAACCTACCAAGTTTCATCATCAAATTGGAGCCGTGGAAGGAGAATCGGAGATTTGAGCAAAATTGAGGGTTTTTCGGTTTTCAGGTAAAATCGACCCTGTACACTCAAAATTGATCAATATTGTAGTTATGAAAGATGGTTAGAATGTTGAGATGATGCTGAGGATGAAATTTGGTGGCCGGAGGAGGAGTTGGCGGCCGCATGAACAGTGGTGGTGCTTGAACAGTAACTTAAATTCTATTTTTAGCTAATTAAATCACATAATTGATGTAGAGTTTGTATATGTGATTTTGATAAAGATTAGAGAAGTTTTGAATCAATTATGAATTTATGAAATTTAGAATTTTGATTATCGATTTACGAGAATCCCACCGTCGGATTTCCTTCGAATTTGCTTTAGAAATTGTAAATTGATGAATATAAATTATTGGTGAAGTTTGGATGAATATCAAGGAGAATTGAGGGAGTTAAGATTAAAGGAGACGTTTAGGAATTCGATTTAATTATCGTAAATTTAAATTTCCGTCCTATATTTATTTATTTATGAGCGTTATATTATACAGGACGTGAGGAGGAACCACACCGGGAGAAACTTCGAATAAAGGGCAAGCTTAGCCGTATACTGTGAGCGAACTTTTGTTTTAAATGTTGATGCATGCGTTGTTTCTTGAATTAATGCTTTATTTAATTATCATAGTATTTTGTCGAGCATATTATTTTTTCGGATATTATTTGGTTTTGGAATATATATTTGGAATATTGATCGGATTTTCCATCATGATTTTAGAATGAGAGTTTTCTACGCTCGAATTTGAATTTACGGTTTATAATGATTTTCGATGAATTATTTTCCAATGTGATTTCTGGAATTATATATTATATTTCTATTCGTCGATTTGAGATTTTTAAAAGATTTTCGAAATGGGATTTCGATAGAGATATTTTTCTTATCTACTCATCGACGTTCGGTTTTGGCATTGGGAATGCCTTACTGATGATTGTGGATTTGGTTTTGTTTCTGATTTACGATTTATAATTTGATCTCGCCTACTTGTTATGATTTTGAGAATATTTTAGCGTGCGGGGCCACATCATTGGATTATACTTATTTTTTCTTGTGAGATATTGGGGAAGCTTTATGGATTTACTGGTTTTTGATTGTTTTCCTCACCATACTCAGGTCGTTTGGTTAGTGTCTCCTCCTCACTTACTTTGTGTTTGTGAGTGGTAGTTGAGGTGATTTATTATCCTCCTCACGTGAGTGGTAGTCGAGGTTATTAGTTCTCCTCCTCACATAATCTATGTGTGAGTGGCAGTCGAGGGTAGAGCCTAAGGGGCTCCTTTACCCGTATGGTGATATTTCTTCCCCATATCCTATTATTACTTGACTAGCGGGGCTAGTCTGATTTCTCTTAACCAGTGGGGCTGGTATGTTTTCACGAGATTTTGAGTTTAAAGAAATACGTTTTATAAACGTTGCATGCATCGAGGTTTTATAAATTTAAATAAGTTGGAAAGTATTCAAGTTTGCTTCATTTAAATTATCTTGATTATTTATTTTTGTCCACTCACTCTAACGCGTTTTTTTAAAATGCTTTCCCCTGGGCCCTTCGGTTTCAAATGCTCAGTTTGCAGGCGAGATTAGTAGAGGTCGAACGTACATGGAGTCGAGGCATAGTTGTCACTGCTTCCAATTGTAGGGCTCATCAATTCTTTACTCTCTTTATATTCACTTTAGAATTGCTCTGATAACCTATGAGATTTGTTTAATTTGAAAATGGAGTTGTTGGTATTTGGGGAGCATGATGGTTCCAGGAGTATAAGGATTGTTGCTTAGAAGTGTGGTTTTATTTCTTTTCAGGTTAGGGTTGTCCATTTTAGGGAAAGTTTTGCCGAATTTTCTCGAAAAATGGGCCCCGCAGGGTCACCTTGGATTTCAGGGTGAAATCTCGGGTCGGGTCTTGTCATCCTCCTTCGTCCTCGTCAAGCCCGATTTAGGCCACTCCGTCCTCCGTCAAGCCCGATTCAGGCCACCGCACTTCTCAGAGAAGTGAGCTCAGCAAAACCAAAGTTTCATCTCAAAACTCACACACTCTCTCATTGCCCATCAACCACAGGCCACCACACACTCAAATCCCTGTGAGATCTTCTAGATCCAAAAGGGTCTATGTTTCTTTCATATCCAGATCCTAAACCCTATCCCACAAGATCTCCAAGCCCATAACTCGAAAACCCAATTTCGACCGGCCTCCTCCTCTGCCTTTTGCTCCGATTATCCCCAAAACGCATCGGTTCAGCTCCAATCCTCTACTACACTGCCTCAACAGTAGCCGCCATTGCAGCACCAGCCTCCGGTCTACAACGTCGTCCAGAAGCTGACCTGTTCACCGACCAACACGCAAGACCGGTTCGCTACTCTTTTGCCGATTCACCAACCTAAAACTCAAAGCTCGAGGTTCTAGCGCATCCGCCCTCCGCCGCTGGCACAGCTCACCCCTCGGCCGCCTCCTCTTCTGCCCAAGACTCCTCATCATCTCGAACCGCATCCCCTACACTCAGCTCCTCGAATTGAACCGGGAATCGAAGCTCAAGCATGTAAATAAGCCTCCAGTAATCGAATTGTTGTAGAAGGCCAAAATGGTCTTGGTGGTTCTCGACGATTCCAGAGTGCTACGTTGTTGGAGGTGCCTCTGCCGTACTTGAGTTTTCTGGCGAGAATGCCGGCAGTGGTGGCGTGGTTTTTGAGGACGAGGAAGCCGGCGAAGAAGGAGGAGTTGGAGAGAATGAGGAATGAGAGAGAGATGATTTGGTTTTAGGCTGTGGACAAGTGAAGCAGAAGAGAGATGGAAAACAAGGGGCAATTTCGACAATTACCACAATCTGAGGGGACAAAGCTGAAAAGTGGGCCATAGTGTCGAGGCCAACTCAGCGCATGACGTTACATTTAGAGCCAAGTTTGAATTTTGGACGCGGGTGATGAAAATTGAAACTGCAAGGACCAACGTGATTAAAAAAAAAGTTCAGGGACTGAAGTGAAGATCGACCTAAAGTTGGAGGAGTTAAAATGAATTTAGTCCTTAAAGAAAAGAAAGATACAAAAAGAGAGGAATGAAGCCAAAACCTCCATTGTTGGACACCTCATATGATAGACAAACTAGCAACCAAAACGAAATTGAGGCAGACGTAAACAGAGTAACTCCCGGGTTTAGTTTCATGTTGCTCTGTTTTTTGTTTTTAGTATTTCACAATTTTCCATTTTAGCCTTTTGTATATGAGATTAATTATGAATAAAGCTCTATAATTTAACGATTGTAGGAAAATTGATTTAATATATAAGATGCGGTTGGACAACGTGGCCTGGTTGGGCAATCTCGAGTCATTAGAACTCATATATATGTGTAAGTTGATTTATTTCGGTTAACAGTTATGCAAAAACACATCAAACTTGCTAGTACCCATAATTGACGGTACCTTGCAAAACTGGCGATTCTTGATAATGTTACTACCATTTTTGCTATTACTGCTAGTTTTGTGATTTTTATTGCAATTTTGTGGATATTATCGGCGGTAGAGGCGCACAAAGCTAGAAAGTGGCTCTAATGAGAAATAATTTTTCTGCATAATCAAAATGGGAAAGTTTAATTTTTGGTGACTCAGCATTTTTGGTAAATAATTTTTCAAAATAATAAATTTACACATGGATGGACCACAGATTTTTTATTTGATCCATCTTGAAAATATCTACGTACGTATCAATACGAGCACTCATGGAATGGTTGACAAATTTTAGGGTGTTTCTAAATGTACCCAGCAAATATCTAAGTACACCCAGCAGAGTTTTTACACCCAACAAAATCATAGAATCTCTAAATACACCCAACAACTTGTCCAATAATACCCTTATGTTTAATTAAACCCAGCAAAACCCACACCCAGCAAAACTTTATGAGAATACAGAATAACACACCCAGCAAATCCCATGCAATTTCTTCATCTTACGTTTGTTTTCTTCCAATTTATGTATTTCTGTTCAATTTCCACATCAATTTCTCCTGTTAGGAATTCATCCTTATGATCTGCGTCGATATATATATATATATATTTTTTTTTTGTTGGAAATATGATCTGCGTCGATTTGATCACCGTTTCATGGACTTGATACATGCGTTATTTATATGTATTCATGATTATAGTGATTGTGTTGTTTTTCTGGTTCCTCTCTCTCTCTCTCTCTCTCTTCCTTGTGTATGTGTTTGTGCGGTAGAACCAAATTGTTGTATTGGATCGTATCATTATGTGATTTTAAGATGCTTTGGTGGTTCGAAGCTTTCATGCTATAGAAAGGGAAGGTTTGTGCATGTACTATGCTGTTGTGCATTTGTTTTCGATCAAGGAAACAGCGAGAGAAAGAATTTGAAGAATTCAAATGTACTTTGGCCATTATAGTATTAGACATATGGATCATTGAAAAGTTTAGCTATCTGGTGGTTTCTGTTGATTGGGTTTCAGTTTCTCACTTCCCCTTATTTCTTCAGCAATTAAGAAGGACGATCACTGGTCTGCTAATAATTTGTTGATCTTATAGAATTAGGGGTAAGGTTATTTGGAATCTACATCGGCATTGAATTAATAGAATATGAAACATGCTCTTATGTATAGACGAAGCTTTCAAAGTAACAACTTAACAATGTGAAATGCTAGGTACAAATAGAAAAAAAAGTTTCAAATTTTATGGTTTTTTTTGTTATTATCTTAATTTATCATGACTTTTAATGTCATTTCATATGAGGATACAACTGTCTTTTCATGCAAGATTGATTTGTTGGGTGTAAATAGATTTTTGCTGGGTACATTTAGAAAGACCCCAAATTTTATTCATTTAGTGGTGGGTGAACCCTGAACGTTGCCATTGTCTACAATGGTAGGAGCTGGTCTACCACTATATAAAGGATTTAACATTCATGTACTCATCCACCAACATTCTTCCCTTGCTAGCTAAATTGAAATCGAAAAGAAGTTAGGTCCTTGTTTCAGAGTTGGAGTTGTAGCTAGAGAGAGTGAGTTAGGAACACCCTTCATGCCGCTCATTTCCCAAGTAGCCTTCTCACCGTTTTCCAGAAACCAATCAGAAAAAAAAAATATATATATATATATATCTCAGAAGCTCTCATCACCTCATAAGGTACTTTAATTTATTCATAACTTTTTGTCTTCATAATCATCTGAGATTGTTGTTTGAAACTAGTAAGGTTATTGTTTGTGTTGTCTACTTGTAGAATATGCCCACCTCGACCCTTGTTTAATTTCTAAGCAACTAAAACTTTATTTGGCATATATATGAAATTGGCACAATATGTCGATCTATATCATGACTTTGAAATGGATAAAACAGATACACTTTTTGCGGCAATTAGTTTAATGTTCTCTTCTTCATTATATTTTAAGTTATTTTTATCCAAATGTGACATGAAATTTGGCGGGTTGATTTATTAGTTGGGCTGCCACGTGACAAGTATAAAAGCCCTAAAAATATTCTTTTTTTTTGTTTTAATATTTTGAAAACTTATTTATTCTAATTGCCACATGGCAGCATATTTGACATCTATAAAATAATAAATGCACCTAGTAGTGGTCACATCACCTATGAAAATTTGAGCCAAATTGGCAAAATTAGGTGAAGATGAGAAAATTGACAATTTTTTGCTTAAGTGCTAATTTCATTACTTGCAAAGTAATGGTTTTTTTTTTTTTGACTAAATACTGTTTAGTCCTTGAGCTTTTGACCATAAAATACTTCAGTCCCTGACCTTCTAATTTCACACGTTTAGTCCCTGGACTTCAAAATTTCAGACCAATAGGTCCTTGCTGTCTAAAAGTCGCGGCGAAATGTCTATTATGCCATCAGTTTTTTTTTAATTAATTAATTAATTTATTTATTTGTTTTGGAAAAGGAATTTTTTTCCCTTTCTTTCTTTCTGTTTAATTTTTTCTGTTTTTTTTCCTTTCTTTCTGTTTGAAAAAAAAAAAGAATAAAAAAAAAGAAAAAAGAAATGAATAAATTTATTATAAAAAAAAGAACTGAGGGCATTATAGACATTTTGCCGCGACTTTTAGACGGCAAGGACCTATTGGTCTGAAATTTTGAAGTACAGGGACTAAACGTGTGAAATTAGAAGGTCAGGGACTGAAGTGTTTTATGGTCAAAAGTTCAAGGACTAAACAGTATTTAGTCCTTTTTTTTTTCTTTTCCTTTTTAACGGAGAAAAGAAAATCAGAACACCGACATAACTTGAATCTAGCTCCGAGCAAGGAAGAAAACCAATTGCTCGTGCCTAATTGCAAAATGATGGTGAAAATTAATATCTCCAAAATTAGGAGGGCATATAGGCATTCGATCATGAAAAACTTTGAATTTTATGAGACCATATTTTTAAGCTTTCATGAATTTTCACATACAAAAAAAAAAAAAAAAAAGCTTTCATGATTGTCATAGACCAAAAAAAGAAAAGAGGCTTTCATGAATTGTCCTTTAGGTTTAGAAATTTCATTGAGAGAAAGTGCTTTCAATTCTAGGCAACGTACTAAAACTGAACATTTTTGCAATCTGTAATGTTAGTTTTTATGGTTTGATAACTTCTCCAGGCCAAGAAGGCTGCTACAGGTTGCAATTTCACTTTTTAATTTAATTTTATTTTGATCAGATAAAGATGGCTTCCAACTCAAAGCTTCAACATAGAGAAAAAACCATGTTAAGTGAATTGCCAAATGAAGTTCTTGGTCATATACTTTTATTTTCTGGAACAAAATGTGCTGTGAGGACCAACATTTTGTCTAAAAAATGGAGGAATATGGGTCAATGTTTCCAATCTATACTTCGACGACGAAAATACAAATGATGAGCTCGGTTTCAAGACATTTGTCAATCATGTACTTTCCTTACACAACTTATTAGACATTAACAAGTTCCGTCTTCAGTGTTGCGTTGATGATTTCTCTCATATTGAGAGATGGATTTGCACTGCGCTTAAGCGTAATGTTGTTGAAGTTGATCATCTTTCTATTTTATTAGAGGGAGACGAGATTTTTGAGTTACCCAGTAGACTTTTCACTAGCAAAACACTGAAGGCTTTGTCCCTAAGGTCAAATTTTATTATTCACCGTCCTATTGCATTTTGTTTCCCAAGCCTCATATTTCTCTATGTTCATATTTATCATCCGGACATCGAGTCGATGATGAGTCTTCTTTCGTGGTTCCCTATACTTGAAGATCTGACTTTAGATGGAACCATAGGAGATGAGGAACTGAAATTGGATATCATTGCACCAAAGCTGAAGACATTAACAATAAGTTTGTGCACTGAACCTGAAGCTGAAAGTGATAGTGAAAGTGAGAATGAAGGCGGTGAAGATGAAAATGAAGATCATAATGTCATTGGTGGGTGCAGTTTCTATATCAAGGCCCCAAAATGGAAACCCTAAATCTTAGTGTGGATGTTCTGTCAGATTATGAACTCAAATATGGAAAATTACTAATCACAGCCAATATCAATCTCTATGATCATTCTGCAAGTGAGCACCCGACATTTGCTAACCGTGCATTGGCGCTTTTCGAATCAGTTTCGAATGTGAAGTATCTGTCTCTTTCAACTCATTGTTTGGAAGTAAGTATTACTTGACTTAATTCTTAACTTGTTAACTAGTTTTCTTTATTATTTTTTGTTTATCACATTTATGATTTGTAAGAGTGGGAATGTCGAATTTGAGCACGAGTTTTTGTTTGATCATTGCATGTAGGCTTCTTGTCTACCTTCTTTTAATAAATTGAAGGAATTGAAGCTGGTTTTTCAAAATTGTCATCGATTGGAGTCACTATTACTAGATATTCTCGATAGATCACCGAATCTGGAATGTCTTGTTCTAGATCGTGAGGTAAGATGTATTTCTAGTTATCTACACTACTTGATTATATACACAGCTCTTAACAAATCTCTTTAATAGTGTTCATTGTTTAAATGACCATCAGGTTGAAAGCTATGCCTCTACTACTGAACAATGCTCGGAGAATCCATTGGAAACTCTAGAAGCTGTACCTCTTTGTTTACCGTCAAAATTGAAGACTATATCTATAATCAGATTCAAAGGACATCGAGAAGAGATGGAAGTCGTGAAGTACTTCTTAAAGAATAGTCTAGCTTTGAAGACGATGACCATCTTTGTGGTAAGGAATTGTGGAGATGCAAAGCAGGTGCAGAAGAATTTATTTATGTTTCCAAGAGGTTCGGAGACTTGTCAGGTTGAGTTTAGATGAGCTGCAACTTTAGGTTATATCGAGGCCTAAAACAAGTCTGTATTGAAGTTTTTGTTTTCAGAGGATTAATTCTGTATTGAAGTTGTAAAAGGACCATCTTGACCTTACTATACATGAATCTATTTGCAGTCGTTTTGTTTTAAATTGTGTACATTCTCATCAAAAAAATCATAGGAGAGATTTTCTCTCTCACCCTAGCTCTCTACGGCGCCCTCGCCTCCTCTTCTCCTAGCTTTCTTCTTTACGTCTCTCACCCTCAACGCTCACTCAGCCACATGGCCTCCATTGATGCTATCACCGCTAGCTTTGCTGCCTCCCTTGCACTTGTAGAGGGAGGTAGTGCTCCTGATCTAGGGAGAATTGGTGGCGGTCCTGTTCGTCGGTCTTCCAAATCTTTTCTGATTGGGAAGCCTCTGACCCGCCGGCCTGTCAACCCTGCGGACTTCAAGGCTCACTTCTTCCGTACCTGGATGGATGTCACTCTGCTGATGTTGAAGAAGAAGTCGGGCAAGCTACTTGGGAGTAGGAACAAGAATCATCACCCTAGCAAGAAGCCGAATGTCGCTACTTTGCGACTGTGTTACCCTGCAGTTACTGGTACTAATCCTAGCCCCAAAGACAAGGGCAAAGGAAAGCTTTAAGTTTCCCTAGTCTTCTTGCCTATCACTAGAAGTATGGTCTTTTACTACTTGCATCTTAATTCCTCTAGTTGTATACCAATTGAGGTCTCTAGGTGACTAGGTTACTACTCAAAGGGAGGTAGGTGGTGAGGATTTATTTTCTTATTTTTAGGCTCAATAATGGAGCGCATTTGTTAACAATGAGGGTTGCCTGTCTTTTGCTTGGCGGCTTGTGCCGTTTATGATTTTGGTATAAGACAACATCTGATGTACGTACCTTCTAGCAATGGATAAGTAATGAAATTATCTATGCTTCAAAAAAAAAAAAAAAAAAATTGTGTACATTCTCATCAACCTAATTTAGCTTTATCGGAAATTTGATCATGATGACATGCTTACCTTAAGCTTCCATACTCGAAGGCACAAACACATTGGCTTACTTGGTTGCCTTAGATCTTTAACTTGAACAAGCCTGGCCTGGTTTTTCATGATTGCTGTTTGGAAGTTTCGTAACGAAACTAAAGAGACCATAACATTGCCTATTTGTATCTCAACAGAACCTCAAGACTCTAGAGATGTTAATACTCTGGTGGTGAATACCGTGGAAGCAGGCGATAAAAGTGGCAAAGCATTGATTGCTCGGATAATTGAGTTATTTTGCTCTTCAATACTCTGGCTAAACGTACCAAAGAGAGAAGATAATTGTTCAATTATCTTATAACACTGCTTGAACTTGTTAAAGCCAGTATGGTCTTGAGGATTGATGTTGGATACTGTGATATATACTTATATAGCTCAGACTGCATGTGAACTAGTGCAATGAAAATGGTAAAAGATGATTATGTTGATGCATGGATGGATTGATACTGCTCAGGAATTACATATGTAAACAGCACTAGCCCTACGACATTGCACCCGTAGGTTATATATAGCTAGGTCTCTAGCTATATATATTTGAACAGAGTTGCAATTTCATTCATGGATTAAGGTTAAATGCCTTAAGAAAGACTCAATGTGATATACAATGCATTTGAATTTTGATTGGTGGAGCAAGAGAGCAAGAGAAAATTTGAAATCACAGGGTTGGGGCTCTCTCAACATTTCCAGAGATCACAGTAAGCAAGTTGTTGCCAAAAGGATCACTGAGATGCTTAGATAGGTTTTCGACAGGACCTTCTCCGGTCACATAAGCTTGGATGAAGAAACCGAGCATGGAAAACATGGCCAGTCTACCATTCTTAATCTCCTTCACCTTTAAAAGTGCAGCCTGGTCGGGATCCTTTGCGAGCCCCAATGGGTCAAATGGACCACCTGGGTGAAGCTTGTCCTCCAAATCCTACCAGGAGAATAACAATAAAATTTGATTGAAGGCCACAGGTAAGTAAATAATAACCAGACCAACTTATTTTCTGATTCTGATATGCTTGTCTTGAACGCCGAAATAGTTGGACTAACATTCAAGAGATGCAACATCCTGTTCTTGGTTTGAACAGAATAATTGATTTAGATAAGGGTAAGTACTAAATGTTTTAGTAACATACCAAACCATTTGTGAGTCTGTAGTATTCTGCTCCTCCAAGAAGAACGACCTCAGCAACAACAGCAACAACCAGGTTAATAGGTATGCTCTTGCCAAAGTAGTTCAATGTGTTCCCATCAAGGAGTAGAGCTCCAGTCTGCGTTCATGTCATGTATACAAAAGTCATGATTTAAGTTGGTACACTTGCTTAATGAGATTGTCATCAAATTGTTTCTAACTTCATCTTAATTAGTCCTAGTACTTGAGTTAAAAACTGAGAATCTACATGCAGATTTCTAATTCAGAGCCAACCTTGAACCAAACGGCTTCAGGTCCGCAGTTAGCACCAAATTTGTTGAAGGCCTCTGGGATGATGAACCCAGCTGCACCGAGCATAGCCCAACGAGCATGGATCAACTCATATGCTTGGTATCTGCAATCAAATAGAGTAGTCCTCATAAATTAAACTGTTCTATTTATAGATTACATATAACAAACTCTTAAGGACAGAAAGACAGACAGAGGATAAGTATAGTGTTACATACTTGCTGAAGTTTTCTGGCTTCTTGCTTAGACCGAAAGGATCATAACCATAACTGCATATATCCACAGTTGCACACACGTTATACCAACAAGACAATCCAAGATATATTACAGATTTATTCATAGACTAAATAGTACATTTATTCAAGTTAGTTTTATGGTTTAACTTTAACATAGCTTAATTACAGATCAAAAGGGCCGGGTTTGTTTTTGGTACATTAGTGTATCGATACATCAAGTAGACTAGTTCGATACACAAAAGTAGACCAGCTCCATGCATTCATAGACTAGTTTGGCTAGATCTCGAGCTAGTAGACAACTATAGGGAGCTGGTCAATTGCTTCAAGGAGTTAATCTACCATGATGTAACGGTTCATTCATAGACTAATTGAACAGTACATTTCTTCGATCATAGTTATATGGTTTATCCTTCACATAGCCAGCGATACTTAAAAAGAAATAAAGATAACATGCAGATTCACAAAGTAGCCAGTAGAATCTTACTCTCCGGGAACTTCTCCGGTCAAGTACTCTGGGATCTCCGATCGGTCCAAGAGCCCCGAAGGCAAGTAAATTCTTCTTTCAGGACCTGAAACAAACAAACCCCCATAATGTGCATTGTCGTCAATTACCGTTACACCAACCAAACCAAAACCATAGTGATTATATATGTTTGAAGTGAAGTGTGTTCATAGAGTACTTACCATACCACTTTGCGAGCTCATCGCTCTCGGGAGCAGCGGCTACCTTGGCCTTGGGAGGTGCAGCCTTCTTCTTTCCGAAAAGCGCGACGGTCTTGAAGGTGGCTGGGGTGGTGGCTGTGGGAGCTGACCGGGCTGCGCCGCTGAAGTTGCTCTTGCTCAAGGGAGTTCCGAGCAACTCCGACATACCAACCGGCGATGTTGCAAGAGAAGCCATTTGATGAACTGAGTGGAGTGTCGAAGCTGCAAGTGATAGCAAGGTTGTGGTGGTACGTGACTAAGTGTTAGTAGTGGAAACTATGGGGCTGAGAAACGTTATGCTATAAGCTTGAGCTGGTGGATGTGGACCTGCCACCTTGGATTTCTTGTCCGTGTCCGGTGATTGGTTTCTATGGAACTTACGCAATCCATTGCTGGGATTTCATAGGGTGGATTTGCTGATTTGGCAGATGATGCTGCCGACGTGAGGAATTTATTGGATAACATGTTCTATCCAATGTTTATGGACTATTTTTCTTTGTTAGTCTCAAATAAATGTCTTTCTCATCTGTCATTAGTCTGTCCTGAAAATGTTTGTGATCCCTACACACAGATGGACGAGTAAATCAATCAATAAGACAACTCACTGAAACACACTGAAAATTAATTGTACGGTAATTTTATTTGAAACTTTTAAGTTTTTGTTTTAGAATGATTCTGCTATTGAAGTGTAAAATTATAAGCCTTTAGAGTTAACTCAAACAGTAGGGGGTTGAGAATTGAAGTAGGACTAGACTCGATCTGTTCTCTTCCAATGTAATCAAAAACAAAAGAAAAAGCCTCATTAAACTACTATTTAAATTTGGTGTTCTATAAGAATTTTTTTATTTTATTTTATTTTTTATATAAAAAATGTTGTGAAAGCATGCAACATCCCCGTCAAGTTTACTAATAGGTTTATTTGAAGTATGTCTGTTCTAAACTGTATATTTTTCTTATTAACCTTGTTTATGTAAAAGAAAGAAAAAAATCTCACATCAAAGAGAGTGACATGATAAACTACAACATAGAAGTGAAATGCGTACTACTAACTACAACATATAAATGAATTACGTACTACTAACTATAACATAGAAGTAAATTACATACTACTAACTTACTTATGTACTACTAATTGCTCCATAACTTCACATCTTATGAAAATGTAGTGTAGTTGGGGACAATATTGGTCCAAACTCTTCAGAACCAGTTAGTAATGAGCATCTATTAACTCTACAAAATTAATCATCCTCCAACTCACAAGCAATCCTTTTATTTAGAAGGCAACATAAGGAATTGAAAGGTGGCAGACAGAGAGCCTATACCGATACATTAAAACATATTGACTTGGTTAACTTAAATCAGATCGTTAACTTCAACAAGCCCGGATCTGGTTTCCGATCATGATTGCTGTTATTGTGAAACTAAACAGTTTGTTAAGAGATCATCAGCATTGCTTATTTGTTTCTCAACAAAACTTGGTGTGTACACGTCAGTTTTCCGGTGGTGAAAGGCATGTGATGGAAGTGGCAACGGTTTTACTCTGCAGCTCTGCTAATTCTGTTGTTTTGCCCTTCTACAAATTCTCCGCTAAACGCAGTACCACAGGGATCAATTTTTTTCTACCACAGTGTTTTAACTTGTGAAAGCCCATTCATACATGTTTGGTGCTATGAGATACTGTTCTGGAAGCAAATTAAACCAACAGGAAGAAGAAACTGTTGCTTTTTTATTAATGTTGCTTCAAGCAACTAGAGCAGTCGTTACACCACTATCAGCACTAAATACAATCTCACACAAGGAAACAGTTGCATAGAGATGAAAAAAAAAAAACACCATTATTCTGCTTGTTATTACAAACTTTGCTCACATGATAAGCGAAACACTACACATATTATGGCTACAGCAGCAAAGAGGAGTATATGATGTTCCAATGTTCATTTTCTGTTTGGAAGTTGGTTTGTGCGAAAATCCATACTAATATGATGCCTTCCCTTAAAAGAAACCAAAGATGCTGTTGGAATTGGAAGAGCAAAAACATACGGCTCGGTGGAAACATGCTTCTGCAGGAAATCTTTGCTGCGTACACTTCAACTTAAGCCTGCATTTATAACAAAGATATTAAATTAAAATCTCCAACTTTGGCATAATTTTTGCATATAATTGCAATATAAAGACAGATTACTGATTTTATTATTACTGTTATGGCTATTCAGCAAAGACAAACGTAACTATAAAAGTTACGATAAAATTCATAATCTTCCTTTTAGAGCAAGATAAGATTTTAATATCTTATCAAATGGTAATAAAACAGAACATTAAACAGGACCGTAGACAGAACCTATGGTTAATAATTCGAGTAAATAAGGCAATCCAAACAGCACAGAAGACAAGCTGGCCGGAGATCCTGATAACTTGAGTAATTAAGATTATAATATCAATGCTGAAAAAAACAAGACAACCTTTGCTTCTGATCAGGAAGAATCATGATGCTTAGAAGGTTAGGAACACAACACTATAAGATCAGAAGGGAGTCTTGGTTATTAGTACTTACAGAAATCACCAAAAATCACAATTCTGTGCAGATTAACAATGAAATTTATATGACAAAGAGTATCGCTTGATTCATCACCACAACAAAAATTTCAGCTGCTTCTAGGATCTTTAGGAAGATATGAAACTAAATTCGATAGCAACACAAGGAAGGAAAACGTGAACTATGGATTGTGAAGAAACCCTTTAACATAACCTGGCTTTATAAAGAGGTCATAATGAGATAATCGACAAATTACATGCAACCAGCCATGGCTATGTGTTTACACCTGCCTCAGACGGTTATGGAGGTGTCGCCAATGGAGGAAAATCCTCGACCTGGAAAACGTGGAACAATGCATGCATTGAAAAGACAAATAGCGCAAGTAAATGAATTCATCATTTATGTTCTTTCTTCCTTTAATCACATAAGCATTGCGTAAGAGAAACTGAACATTTACGAAACTTGTCCTGCTTTCCTGAAATTAAATATGTTTTGGCCATCCAGTCAGCCTTCAGGCACTCAAAGATTATAATCTGATCATAAGCCATACTATTACGTTTTAGTTCACTTTATTCAAGAAAAGGATTCAACATATGCCAAAAATAATAAAGCATGAGTGAAGACATAGGATCAAGAATGGTACATCTTATATGGATTAGTTTTACATCAGTCTCTGGAAAAAGTTTCAATATGGAAAACATCAGTAAGTGCATTGGCCAACTAGCTAGCCTAACATTAGAAGGCTACATAATTTTTGTTTGGAAAAGTATAACAAGGGTTATTAGATGTAAAAACGATTCCTGAGTTGGTTTTGGAACTATATTTTCTAGTGACATTTCATTGTTGGGGAATATGAATTTGAGCTAAATGCTCTTATAGAGAAGGATCTGGATATGTACTTTTACATAAGTTAAATACTCAAGAGCGCTAACAAGATGAGTGAACTACGTTAACAACAAATGGCAGCACAGAAATTAGCATATCCTAAATCAAGTTTGTTATTTTCAGAAATTTGTATACAAGTAAGTTACTACTCAAAGGCGGATTTCATTAGAGACTAGGTCATATAAGTCCTTCACATTTTTACAATCTTCTTGTAAGTTAGAAGCAAATTTTGCATGATGCAGAGCTACGTATACTATATAATCTCATCACAAGACTAACAGATAACACAACGGCCACAAGAAGGTATTAACATTCCATTCTCTACTATGTCTCAAAAGTAACATGCATGTTTCTGAACTATGATGAAAATGGAGAAGAAAACCTGCTGATGAAGTGTGGGGGAAAAAAGGAGAAGTTTGTGTCATGTTTCTGAACTATGATTAAAATGGAGAAGAAAACCTGCTGATCAAGTGTGAGAAAAAAAAGGAGAAGTATGTATTTTACAGATTTCTCAAGCAATGAAGCTTTTGACTGTCAACTTCTGTGGAAAATCGATAGGGTTCAAAAACTCTATAACTCATCACACAACTATATATATGACAATCAGTTGAACAACTGGTAAGTGGTAAATGTACTTCAAACATAACGGCAGGGGATGTTCACACATTTGATACATGAATATAAACAAACCCAAAGTTGAAAGGCCTGAAAGGAATGAATATATACAAGAATAAGTTATATGGGTAAGCACTAAGCACCAACTATACCAAAGTTTAAATGAACAAATAACATGAACAACTTGAATGGCTCAAGATGGCTTTTTTCCTTCTGTGCACATGAATGGATAGTTTCCAGCTTGAACTGATTTGCAATTTTTTTCTTTAATGACAATATATCGATCGGAGATTCAGAATCAACCAAGATTTGAGAAACTTTGTTACTAAACAGAAAAAGGACCCATGAACCAATATTTAGTTGGAAGCATTTTCCTTTTCAATTGAAGCATACATAGGGATTATAATTTAAACTTTTTCATATGAAACGTGGTAGTCAAGGGGTGTAAAACAGACTTTATTCATAGTTACCTGAAGATGGTTACCATGCCACTTTGCGTGAGTGAAAGTCTGGAACCGTCATGACTCATGAGCAGGGAAACTGGACAAAGCACAACCGTCTTCAAAACGTGACACAAATCACAAATGTGATCGAATGAAACAAATACTTCTATCTCCCTTCATAGAATCTTTTCTGTGAAACCTTTCTTTATTGGTGAACGATGGTTTCTGTTTTTCCATTACATCAAATTTTCTGAAGGGTAGGTTCTATTGGCAACTCCAAGCTCGATACATATACCTCTTTTACATAGCTTTCGTTTTAGGGTTTAGGGCTTATACATTTGCAACTCTCCAGTCCTGCTAACATAAGAAACAATTTTAAGGAAATGTGAGAGGTTACCAAATCAGATGGCTTAGAATAAATTCATTTGTTCCTCAGTCCCTTCAAAATTGACCCTTAGGTTAGTAGCTTTGTGCAACTCTCAACTGTTATTTTTGAACTTCCCATTTTACCCTATTTCTTTTCATACTGCCTTCCCAATTCTAACTTTCTCTCATCTCAATACTACCGTGATAGCTTAGCTCAAATGATAAGCAAATGTAGCTTTTAGCTTATGAATATTTCTTTTTACCAATTTCTATAAGCATCAGCTTAATGGTGTAACTTTTGAAATACGCTGCTCTATTTATTTTAACAAACACCTTTTGCTACTTAATTTATAAGTTAAGCAGCTTTTTATGCCTTGCCAAACTGGGCTTGAGTGACCTCCGAAAAGGTAATATAAATTTCTTTCAATAGAATGCAGCCAAGAACTATGCAAGATTTTGCTGTCTTCCCAACAAATGTATGACTTTGACAATGCAAATAGGTTTTCTGTTACTACCCACCAAATTCTTCGTTCTTGCATCATGTATGGCAAGAGTTTGTTAAAACTTTACACATATATCCTTAGTGTTCGTCGACCAGAAAATGACGAGAGGTTGGCTCTGTAGGGAAAAACTGTTAAGAAAAATCCCCCACAAAAATTTCATTGCAGTTTGGGCATCTTGAAAAATCTGTTTAATGAGTCTTAAGAACCTCATTCTTAAGTTGGATGAAAGTAGGTTGTGGAAGTGTCATGAAATCTCGTTATTTATGCATAGGTGCTATGAAGCTTAAACATTTGAATTTCACAAAAGGTCAAGTTCTATTTATTCAAAAAAAAAAAAAAAAAAAAAAAGGTCAAGTTCTACAACTTAGGGCCGTAGTGTAACTATTACAAATTTGTGGGCTTAATCTTCACAAGCCCAATCCAACTCTAATAGGGTACGCCTCGTATAAATTCTCAAAGTCGGAGAGCGAGTTGCAGAGATGGTGAAACCACGTCGTTTAGGATTCTTCTCTCTGTTTTCATAGCTTCAAACTCCGACTCACTCTCAGGGATTCACTACATTTTCCGGGTCAGATACTTCTAGGTAACTGTCTCTGTTTTCATACCAAGAGCACGCTCAAGTCTTATTCTTTGGGATGTTTATCTCTGCCGAAAAAAGTAGTCTTTATTTCCGTAGTTCTATGTGTAAGGGCTAATATTCAATCTTTATTGTTTGATTCATGGAGATATTAGAATTTCCTTCTTATATATATGTTAATACAAGTGGGTATTCCAGGATACCAAGAATACTTTCACAGTTTTACTACCCATCTGGAAAATCTTGAATTTAAAATATGGTGAGACAAGAAGTTTCTATTTTTGTGAGTAAAATGACTAAGAGTATTCTTATTAGTTATTACTATGCACAGATAGATAGAGACATCAAGGGTTTAGACAATTTCATGCATTTGCTTCTGCTTCAATTTCTATGCTGAGGATGTTTATAACCTTTGTGATTCTTTTTTTGTTGATAAAAGCTTCTTGATGAACCAAAGTTATAACATTCGCTGCCATTTTCTCTTTTTCCGAATATACTAGGTAGTACCAATGGATTCTCATTCAAAGCTTGAAGAAAGAGTTAGAGATAGGATAAGTGAATTGCCAGATCTTGTTCTTATTCACATAGTTTCATTTCTTGAAACGAAATATGCTGTGAGGACCAGCATTTTGTCCACAAGATGGAAGGGTATATGGGCCTTTAGTCCCAATCTGGACTTCCGCGATAGATTTACGAAGAACAAAGCTGGTTTTGTGGATTTTGTTGATAGGGTACTTATCTTCCGTGACGCGGATATTCAAAAGTTTCGTCTCGAATGTTCCAATATTGGGGATTTCTCTCGTATTTATAGCTGGATTCGTACTGCAGTTAGGCATAACGTTGTTGAAGTTGATCTTAATTTTGGATCCAACAGAGACCAGGTTTATGAGTTGCCAGACAGCCTTTTTATGTGTAAATCACTGGAGGTGTTGAAGGTGGTATCGGGATGTATTACTTTTGATCCTCCATCACAGAGGTTTCCCAGTCTCAAGGTCCTCAATGCTTGTCTTTATTATCCTAACAATGACTCAATGGAGAGGCTTTTCTCTTGCTGCCCTGCACTAGAATATTTGTCTATAAGGGCAACTATTGGAGATGAGGTTTTGAATTTCAAAGTGTCTGCACCTGAACTGAATACATTTAAGGTAGATTTGTTCAATGCGTATAAAGATGAAAATGAATATCACAGCGAAGATGAAGATGAAGCTCCTGAATGCATTGATGTCTACAACTTCTTCATTAATGCCCCAAAGCTTGAAACCATTGATATCCATACCGATATCTTGTCAAATTTTTTCTTTGAAAATGCAGCATCACTAATGAAAGCCAATATTAATCTCACTGACCATGATTCAAGTGAACGGCGTACCTTTGCTAATTGTGCAACTGCACTTCTGGCAGCAGTTTCCAATGTTAAGGATTTGTCTCTTTCAGCTCATTGTTTCAAGGTAAGTATGTCTTAACTTGTTCCTTTTACAGTATTTGGCATAGAAGATTATAGGAAGGAAAGACATAGATGTGTTGGAGGATGAAAAACAAAGGTGTGCGCTCCCTTCTTCTTCCAGTCAGATGAAGAGTGGAAGGGTGAGGAATGCATGCAGGTCCATTAATTTCAGTTGACTTATAGCTGGATAGATTGTGAGGATGAAATGAATTAAGTCCTATTAAGAGTTTTGTTTGGAAAGGAAATGCTAAAGAAATATAGTTGTAATTCCATAAGAAGGTTCTCTTTTGTATTTTCTTATAATCCAAAATCATATGCACGTGGACTGGTTTCTGTTTGATCATTACTTCATCATTCATGTAGGCTTGTTATCTCCCCGCTTTTGATAACTTAAGCAAATTGAAGCTGGTTTTTCAAGATTGCCATCACCTGGAATTGCTGTTACCAGAGTTTCTCATCAGATCACCTAAACTGGAATCTCTCATCATAGATCATTTTGTAAGATGTATTTCCAATTTTGCTTCTGATAATCAGCATATGCTAATAAGATTCACATTCATATATTCTTTTAAATTTTCAGGAGTATGCTTGTGGAGAACATACCAACAACCGTCGTTGGAGTCAACCAAAGAAGGTGCCAAATTGTTTGCTGTCACAGCTCAAGACTATCAGCCTGAGGGGATTAAGAGGAGCTCCTGATGAAATGAAAATGGCAAAGTATTTGTTAATGACTGGTAAAGTTCTGGAAACATTGACTGTTTCAACTACAACTGACAGGGATCTTCTTTCTGTGTATGCAACAGAGAAGGAATTACAGAAGACATTCTGTACCTTTCAAAAGGGTTCAAAGACTTGTGTAGTTAAATTCGTCAAAGACAAAGTTAGTAGGTCCCTAGACTATTAAGTTTTTCTTTAAGTCTAATTTTTTCGTTTTAGAACGATATTGGCATCGAAGTAGTAAAAGCGCCATTATTCTGAATCTCTTTGCAGTAATTGTTTTGTGCCTCATTATCATTCATTTAATCTTGGTTTTCATTTTCAAAAGGTTGTATTCCTAACTTGATAAACGTTGGATCTGACATTTCATCACTGGGAATTTCTATTTCTATCAGATTTTCTTAGGAGATCATCAGCACTGCCTATTTGTTTCTCAACAAAACCTCGTGACTAGTCATACATAGGTACCACGGTTCCGGCGAATGGGATGGATGGAAGTTGCAAAATATATATACTCTGCTTATGTTGGTATAAAGGTCATGTACTCATGTTAAGTAGAGACTCAATAGAGTATTCAGATATTGTTCGGATTAGCAAAACACATTTTAGTGGATTAGTGATTGTCTTTGTGTCTTATGCTCGTAATTAGGTTTAACAATACAATATTTGATAAACGTTCATAATTCGAAGTTTCGGACCTTTATTGAAAGAAAAAAAAAAAGAAAAAAGAAAAAAAAAGAGATAGTTTGGGCTATTGAGCCCGGGTCAAGTAACAAAAGTTCCTAACCGAGAGGCCCATTAGGTTCTCACTTCAGGGTTACACGGAAACGACGTCGTTAACCTCCAGTTTATATTTACCTCCTGACCCCGTACCTGTATTTTACAGTGAGTCGCTAGCTTTGTTATCTCAGGTACGTTTCCTCTGTAACTTGGTTTTACCTTGTTGTTATCAGCTATCAACAAAACTGAGAACACTGATTCTAACAATACAAATTTGAAATCTTACGCCCTTTTGTTGTTCATTTGTAGAGAAAAGATGTAGGATTTGCTTTTGTTTCTAGTTTTAAAGCGAAATATCGCTTCTGCAAAAATCTCTCTTCTTTTTTTTATTGACCGAGAAAATTGAATTTGTTGCCTGAATCTCTGAATTGAAATGGGTATTCGAGGACTTTTCAGAATAAATACTTTTCGTTAATTCAAGTGGAAATTTTTGGATTGAAGTGTTGTGGGTGAATGAGGTTCTTATTGGATATGATGATTATGAAGAAGGGGATTGGATTTTGAAATATAATTGGACTAGTTTTGAAAGATATAAAACACCAGTGATATTGGATTTGAAACATCAGTAACAATGTAATATTCTCGAATCACAAGTGTGGGATTTGTCAGTTGAAAGGCATTCATTTTTTTTTTTTTACTTGATCTAATCAAGCAATTTCACTATCTAATGTTAACTGCCAATTTCATCTCTTTATCTGAATGGGGCCCTAAAGAGTATTTCCTGTGATTATTATTCGTTTGAAAGTTTTGATCGAGTTGCATAGTGACATAGTCTTGATCAATTGTTTTCTCTGCTTCAGATTATGTACTTTTATGACAAATTTTTTTTGTTCTTTTCATATAAGGCTTTTATGCTATGAAAGTTACAATAATGGTTACATGTTGACCAAGTTATTGACAATGCTTCAGGTTACATATGGATTCGAAGTCTAAGAGTCAAGCAAAAGCTAAAGACAGGATCAGTGAATTGCCTGAAGCAGTTCTTTGTCACATACTTTCGTTCCTTCCCACCAAATACAGTTTCAGGACCAGCATTTTATCCACAAGATGGAAGAACGTATGGGCCTCTGTTCCCATCCTAGACATCTGCGATGAAGCCACATCTGACAAAACTGGGTTTATGGCATTTGTTGATCGAATACTGTTCTCTCCTCAATCATCTAACATTCGAAAATTCCGTCTTCATTGTTCCTCTGTTGACGATTTCTCTCGTATTGATAGTTGGGTCTGCCGTGCCATCCAACGTAATGCTGTTGAAGTTGATCTTTGTGTTGAATCACATGGAGAGCATATTTTTGAGTTGCCTAAGCCGCTTTTAATCTCGAAAACACTAGAGGTTTTGAAGTTGGACTCAAATTATGTTATTAATCTTCCTCTATCAAGGAGTTTCCCCAGTCTCAGGTTCCTCCACATTACAGTTGATTCTCCAGATAGTTATGCAATGGGAACAATCATTTCCTACTGCCCTGTGCTTGAAAATCTGACTGTAGATGGAACTCTTGGAAATCATGTTCGTAGTATCACTGTCTCGGCGGCTCAACTAAAGAGTTTAAGAATTAGATTGAGGAGCACTACAGATGTTCTTCATGATGCACACAACTTCTCGATTAATGCCCCAAAGCTTGAATCCCTTGATATCGAGGAGGATATTTTGTCCAATTATAAGTTAGAGAATGGAAAATCACTGGTGAAAGCCCATGCTCGTGTCATTGACCATTCTACAATTAGAGGTTGTGACTTTCTTAACCGTGCAACTGCGCTTATGTCAACAATTTCCAATGTTAAGTATCTGTCTCTTTCAGCTATGTACTTGGAGGTAAGTATGTGCTATCATTCTCCTTGCACTATGTTTGGTAGAGAATATATAGAACATGTATGGTAGAGAAGATTGTAGAAAGAAAAGAAGGGGTGGTTGGGAATGAGGGAGGAAATGTATGTTTTGCCTTCTTTGAGGAGAGGAAGAGCTGAAGGGTGACGCAGTCATGCGGGCTCATGATTTTAGTCCTTTAATAGTTAGACAGGTTTAAGGAAGGAAAGAAATCTAAATAGTGTTGTGGCTTGGAAGGAATGATAAGAACCTGAGTTTTAGTTAGGCATTTTTTTCACTATTCCATCTCACTATCAAAAGCCAGTGCTTCTTTCATTTTTGATTTTCTAAACTACATGAAGGAAACACACATTCCTTGCTTTCAAAATAGGGTGCTAATGATGTTGTGTTTATCATTCCTACTAATTTTTTTTTTCTGTACTCAATGTATCCCATTTCAAAGATTTTTTGAAATAGTATATTGTGCATAGGAAACACTTAACTTTTGTACGTGTTTCTGTTTAATCTGAACTTTATCTTTCACGTAGGATCTTTGTCTGCCAACTTTTGGTAATTTGAGCCACTTGAAGCTGGTTGCTAACTATTGCAATTACTGGGAAGTGCCAGACTTGCTCGAGAGAATTCCTAAATTGGAATATCTCGTCTTAGAATATAAAGTAAGATATATATCCAGTTTTGCTATGTTATTCCAATATGCAGCTCTTGGAGATTCACTTATCATAGATCCTTTTAAATGATGATCAGGTGATATTTATAGGTGGAGATTCAGAGTATCAAAGGATACCAACGGAGTCTGTGCCTATTTGTTTGACGTCACACCTCAAAAGTATCTCCATAAGGGGATTGAAGGGTGAGTCCAATGAACTGGAAATGTTGAAATACTTGTTAAAGAATGGTGAAGTTTTGGAGAAGATGACTATTTATGCTGGTGGTCTTCTGCATACAAAAGAGGAGTTAAACAAGGAAGTTTGTATGTTTACAAGGGGTTCAAAGACTTGCAAAGTTGAATACATCTGAGATGCAGCGCATGGTTACAAACTTACAAGAATCTGCTATATTTCTAAGCACCATATGTGCTGTGCTTAGAATAAAGCAGGCATTTTTTTTTTCAGTCTGTGCAGTCTGTTGTTTTTAAAATTGTTAAGATTTTTTTTTTAGTTTTTTATTTAGCTCTGGGGAGTTTGATTTGGCATAAGACATAAATAATACAAATATTTATCGTGTTTAGGTTCTTTCACTCTGCTTGTTACGGTCCGTGCTCAGGTTCTCTCAATCGATTATATCTCTCCTTCGCTAATATAAGGTTGCATGACTTGCATCTGTACTTCTTAGTTTTTACAATGAGCTGTTTACTTGAACAATATGCGACTCAATATTGCATTTTCCTCATTTTCTGCTGTTTTAGGAAAAATTGAACTTAAGGTATAACAAGACTAGTTCAAAACTATTTTTATCTCGTACAAATGTGTTGTTAATTTCCCAATCAAGCAATTTCAATATATACTGTTACCTAAAATCTTTGGCTCTTTGCATTTGAAGTCTCTGTCTCAATTACTTTGGCTCTTAGAGCAACTCCAACAGATTCCCTATATTTTGATTTTTCTCTACTTTAGGGAAAAATAAGTCTCTTTTGCTCCAACAGATTCCTTATAACTATCCCTATTTTAGGGAAAGTGAGGAAAGAGAAAACTAAATTCCCTATATTTACAGCAAACTCTAAAATTTTAAGGAAGAATATGGAGATTTTAGAGATTGTTGTAAAATAAAGAATCTGTTGGAGTTGGAGAAGAAAAAGAGGCTATAGCTTTGACTTTTGCTTCCCTATAATACAGAAATTATAGGGAAGCTGTTGGAGTTGCTCACTATTTGTTTTAAAACCAGTCACAACAAACGCTTGACCAGAATAAAAGGACCTAACAATTCCCCAGAAGAAAAATAAATGGAGGCAACAGTTCCCCAAAGTGTTCTTCTAACCTTACCGAGGAATGAATGTAGTTGGCAGTAATTAAATAGAGGAGATCAAAAGGCATACAAATTCTTTGAATCGAATAAAACGAGGCAACAATTAAATGTAGTTTGGAACTGTAAGGTCTTCAATCCATTGTTTGCTACACTTCATAAATTAGTTTTTCCCACACCCTTTCTCACAATGAAATGCTTAAAGATTCGGTAGCAGTTACCAAGTTCGATTTGAAGCTCTTATAAGGTAAGTACTACGCTTTCACCAGTTTCAATATGTGTAAATATCTTAGGATTGTGTTCTTGTTTATTTGTTTTAAAGTTATTGCAATTTAATCATTCTTCTGAATAACCAATCAGACTGCAAATGACTTCCTACCCAAAACTACAAGAGGAATTAGGAGAAGACAGGATCAGCCAAATGCCAGATGATGTTCTCCTTCGCATACTCTCGTTGCTTGATGATACAGTTTTAGCTGTGCAGACCACCATTCTGTCTAAAAGATGGAACAACTTATGGACTTCCATTTCTAGTCTTCGATTGGAAAATCATTAATACACCGTTGAAGAACTCGAAGAAAAATATCTGATGATCGTTTTATGACAGTTGTTGATCGTGTGGTTTCCCTTCATGACTCTACAGACATCCGAAAATTTCGTCTATCTTATCAGAATGAAGGCTTACGAGATGAAATGCTAGCTGATGATTACACTCGTATTTGTAGATACATTTGCACACTGTCGTTGAGCATAATGTTGTCGAGCTTGATCTTTGTCTTAGAAATTTTGGTAAAAAAATCCCTTTTTGGCTTCCTGAAAGTCTTTTTATGTGCAAAACACTAGTTGTTTTGAAGGTGGAGTCCAATATTTTTAGTTTCTCAAATTGTCCTACAGCAGAGTATTTCCCAAGTCTCAAAGTCCTCTGTGTTGAATTTTTTGAACATGATGATGATTCATTCCCAAAGCTTTTTACTTGTTGCCCTGTACTTGAAGTTCTCACTATTTGCTGTCTGACTCCTGGCCATCAAACGTTTTTGAATATCAATATCTCTGCTCCTGAATTGAAGACATTGAGAACAAAATTGGAGTTTAATCCTTATTTTAATGTTCCTGCATTCAATTTTTTCATTAATGCCCCAAAGCTGGAGAAGTTGGATGTCAATGATGACTTCTTTGTGTCAAATTATCTCTTTGAGAATGGAACATCTATAATGAATGCTAAAATTAGACTTCATACTGAAATGATGAATCTCCTCTTGGTGGCGTTGCTGATCGTACATTCGTGCTACTGCTCTATTTGCAAAATTATCTAATGTTGGATATCTGTCACTTGCTGTCAATGGGTCTGGATGTAAGTCCTGCTAACCTTTTACATATTTCACACTTTTTGACCATTAGCAGAGGAGTGAAGTTTCTAATTTTTAATCTCTGTTATTTTTCTTGTGTTTTGACCATACACATTTCATTCTTGTAACTAGATACCTTTTCTGCGTTTGGCAGTTTAATTTCTCAATGAGGAGTTCTGCTTGTTAATTCCTTTATTTTTTTGTGTAGGCGTCCTACTTGCCTGAGTTTGTTAATTTGAGTCGATTGGAGCTGGTTCTTTATGATTTCAATTACAGGGAACAAGAGATGTCCTATTCTGAAACATCTAGTCTTTAAACTGCATAATGTAAGATGTATGAATGTATTATTACTTGATACCAACATGCCGCTATTAACAATTTTTATTTTATCCACTCTTCTAAATAATTTGCAGCGTAATGAATGCAATGTTTTCAATCCACTGGAGCTTCCAGCTTGTTTGGTATCTCACCTCCAGACTATCTCCATGAAAAGATTCGATGGAGAGCACGATGAGATGGAATTGGCTCTGTATTTGTTAAAGAATTGTGAAGTTTTGAATACAATGAGTATCGACACTACGAGAGATTGGATGAGTATCCACACTCCAATTCTGTATACAAAGGAGGAGTTATTCAAGAAATTTTTGACATATGAATGTGGCTCAGAGTCTTGTCTTATCAAGATCTTGGATTGAAATCCTCATCTTTTGTTGTCAACGCTAAATAAATAAGCTGCTTGTTTTGAGTTATGAATTTCTCATCAACATTTTGTCTGTTAGCTAGAACAATTATATGTTTCAGTGCTTTGGAGTGTTGAGATGAATCTATTTGCAAATTGCAGTCATTGCTCGAAAGCAGGATAAGTTTCGTGGGTGTGCAGTTTCTCACGCAATGTTTTTGTGACCCAAAGAGTAACGGACATTCATTAATTAGAAACTCATCTGCATTATCTGTCTTTTCAGAGAATGCGTTTCTCACACAATGTTTTCGTGACCAGGAGAAGAGCAGACGTTTACCAGTCGAGTGTTTTCCTCCATGATCGACATGTGTAATAACCATGGCAGTCTGTTGCATGCATATTGTCGCGTTTCACCTGTATAAAAGCCAGGGCATCCTAATGGTCTCTACAAAATTGAAAGTTCTCTTCCTTTCTCATTACTTCCTGCATACCTTAGAAGGTTGAGGTTTTCCCTGTGGGGATGGATGTAGGCGATATTCGTTGCATGGAAAAGTTTCCTAGTCAATCTGCAAACCTTAGAGATTCCGATCTGACGAACGCTGTAAGTACTAAAAACTAATTCTGCTCTACAGGAGTCTGAGTTTATCTGATAAGGTTGTTTAGATCTCCTTCTAAATCGTGCTTTTTACTAATAAGGAACTTGGCTTGATTTTTTTGCCATAATTTCTTTGTTCAGCAGCTACTGCAGATGTGAATTTGTATAAATGGTTCAAGTAATATGCCTAATATTTTGGTCTCCCGTGCTGTTTGGATTTCCTAATTTGCTTAAATTATCATATATGCTGTCTAAAGCTCTGTTTTATTACCTGTTGGTAAGATAATAAACTCTTGCTCCAAAAGGAAGATTAAGGATTACGGAATTTTGTTAGATCAAGGAATTTCTATCATGCTAAACTAGTATTTATCACATACATTTCTGTGTAGAGTAAGATGATTGTGCAACCTTAAAAACAAAATTATTTGATGCAGGGTGGACTCAGAGGCCTTGGTTGATGTTTTTGGTTGAACAAAGGAGAAACAAGCAAGACAAGACATCATCGGACTATGATGTTGCAGATCAGATCAAGACGAAAACTGAAAGCACAAATTCCATTGAGTTTAATTATCAGGTTGTGGTGCCTCTACTCAAATCCCAAACATTACCTAAACTAAAAATTATATATATAGTTCATTATTTCTTACATGTTAAGACTACCCGAACAAAGAATGCATGTGGTGGTCTTTCTCCGTCTTGGCCATCCAACCTAGACCTGTTTTAGGTTGGTGGCTGCGACGGAGAAAGATCATCACATTTCATGGTACGGGTTCTTTTCAGGTACTTTAAAGCCTGTCTCTGCTCTTTGTTATTCACTCTTCCTGAGACTGTTCAAATTGGTAAATTTCAAAACCAACCCCGACTAAACCTTTTCATCCTTTGAACACCACCCACCACCACATCTGTTAGTTAATGATCGAGAACTAACAAGTACTTCCCCTTTAATTCTGGCCAAGTCAACATCTGCCTTCTTACGAAAGTGTTTCTGAGCATGTAGTTTCAGAATGAAACAAACAGCAGCTGCAATTGAATTTCATCATTATCTGTGGAGGGTGTTTGTGTGAATGCATGTGTCCAAGGCTGCTCTATAGGGGAGAAGGATGATGGGATCCGAACTGAGGCGACGGATTAATGTTCTTTAGCACTACTGGAAAAACTTAAACCAAAGAACCTGTGTTTGTGTGAATGCATGTGTCCAAGGCTGCTCTATAGGGGAGAAGGATGATGGGATCCCAACTGAGGCGACGGATTAATATTCTTTAGCAATACTGAAAAAACTTAAACCAAAGAACCTGGTGACATTGTTTTTGGACGATGCTTCTTCATATAGTCAATGCGAGGAAGTTAGTAACTCCAACAACGACGTCATCAGTCTCGTTGTCAAGGTCAAGTACAGTGAAGATAGCAGAGGATCAAATTGATACTACAAATGCCTTTGGGATGCTGGTTGTATTGATCGAGCGTCCTGTATGATGACATAAACAAGACATAGCGGAAGTTGGAGAAGTGTAAATTGTTTTTTTTTTTTTATTCATTTTGGACACATTACAGTAATTTCTTGTGGAATACTTATAGCAGAAGAACAACTTTAATGTAATTTCTTTACATATCTATGTCGTTCATGATATACTTTAATCTTCTTTCTTCTTTTGAAAGAATGGAAACTTTGCTGTCGATTGTTTTGTTGGCAACTTGGCATAGGTGTTCCATACAAGTTTTTTTTTTTTTTTTGGTAAACAGAAAAAGAAGTTGAATATGAGGTAGTTTTTGAGCAGAGTATAGTAGTATTATAAAACAAACCATTGACTTTATTAGAATATCAGTCTGATACACAGTTGTTGTAGAGTAGAGTATAGTAGTATTATAAAACTTCCTAAACAAGACTCTGAAGAGAGTTAATAAAGAGATAATGACGTTGTTCTACCCAAATCCAAGAGTCAGGGGTAGACTTCCTCTCAACCTGTCCTCTCTCTGGTAATCTGGTATGTTTGATTTCTGAAACAAATTTTGGCTGATCTAGTAAATTTCTGTTGTCTATAAGTTCCATTCTTTACTAGTTCCTATAAACCTAAAAAAAACCGGTGGAACATCTGTTTTTGCTTTTTTTCTTCTGTTATTGTCTAGTAGCTGAGAAAATCCAGGTGAAGAAATAGATGATATATTCTTGAGGTTAATTGCTGTTTCTGACTCTTTTTTTTTATTTTTCATTTGTTAATTTAAGGCTTTGGTTGCTTGAATGAATTTAAAAGAAGGGTGAGGTTAAAATTAGTGTTCTAGTTTGCTTGCATTTGTGGGAGTTCAAATTACTTCGTTAAAGTTGTTAGAAGTGCTTGTCTGTGTCCCCTGCTTTGGTTTCTATGCTACACTACGGAAGATACATGAAAAATCTTGTTTGAAATTTGACGATGAGAATCTTTTTGAGAAAAATTTTAAAATGTGATCTCAATTTGACTATGTTTTTGAAAAATTATCAAGGTACAAATGGCTTGTGAGTCCAAGCGTCAAAATGGAGTTGATAGAATCAGTGAATTGCCGGATGCAGTTCTTTGCCACATACTTTCCTTTCTTCCTTCAATATATGCTATGTGGACCACTGTTCTGTCTAGGAGATGGAATAATTTATGGACATCTCTTCCAAACCTTGGCTTTGATAACAAAGATTTTCCTACAAATCATACAATGTCTTCGATCCAGTCCTTCAATCGTTTTATGACTGCTGTTGAAGATGCACTTTCCCTTCACCGCTTATCAGACATTCGAAAGTTTTCTCTTTCCATTTCTGTAGTACACTTCAGTGTCGAGGATCTCTCTCGAATCAATAATTTGATTTGTTCTGCCATTAGGCATAATGTTGTCGAAATGAATCTTTCTTTCTGGGCTGAAGATTATATGAAGGATCCTTTTGTACTGCCTCAAAGCCTTTTCATGTGCCCAACACTGGAGGATCTGACAGTCTTTTCAGATTTTAATACTTGTGCTCCAACCGCAACAGGGAGTCTCCCAAGTCTCAAGGTTCTCCATGTTTCAGTTTTATGGTCTGATGAGAATGCACCAGAATCTTTTTTTCGGAACTGCCCTGTACTTGAAGATTTAACTATAGCTGGAAGAATCTGTTTTCATGACATTGACTATATCAATATCACTGCACTTGCATTGAAGAGGCTACGAATATCGTTGCGCTGTTTCATTGAATGGTATGATAGTTGGTACACTTTTTCTATTTATGCTCCAAGCATGGAATACTTTGAACTCGAGGAGGATGCTTTCTCAAATTATATTTTCAAGAGTACTAAATCTCTAGTCAAAGCCAAAGTCCATTTTCTTGACGAAATTCAATACCAAGATGAGATGGGAGTCTTTTATGATAAAGATCCTGGATTCGCGAATCGTGCAACTGTGTTGCTGGCAGGAATTTCCAATGTTGAATATCTGTCTCTTGATAACCAGCCTCATTGTATGGAGGTACTGCTTATTCCTCAATTTGTTCTTTTGAATTTATTGTTACAATGTAGTGAGGCATGCATAAGGTGAAGATCACCCATGATTTTTGAATAGCAACTAGGTCTTAATAACGAAAAGGAATATCCATCAGGATGGATAATGAGGAAATAATTTCTTCAATGATACACCAAACTAGACATTAGACACATGACACATTTCTGATGGATGCATTTTTTCCATTTTGGTAATTTATGATTGAACTAGTACTAAGAACAAAATGATGTTGATATTGACTGAATTTCTGTTTGATTGATATTATGGTTCACTTAGGCTTGCTATGTGCCTGCTTTGGAAAATCTGACCAAATTGAAGCTGGTTCTTCGTGACTGCTACCACTGGGAATTGCTTACAGAGTTGATCATCAGATCCCCTAAACTGAAATATCTTGTCTTAGAGCATATTGTAAGATGCATTTCCACTTATGATACATCATACCAACATATAGCTCTGAACTGTTCTCATTTCATTCAATGTTTCGAAATTCTTAACAGCACACCAATGTGGATAACAAATACCCAGAGGAATCAGAAAGTCGATGGAATCCACCAGACTTTGTGCCTATTTGTTTGCTCTCACGCCTTAAGACAATCAAAATAAGGGGATTCAAAGGAAAGCGTGATGAGATGGAAGTGGCACAATATTTGCTACAGAACAGTGATGTTTTGAATGAGATGGCTATTAATACAGGTGATCTTCAGTGCACAAAGGAGGAGTTAATTGAGGAATTTGGTATGTTTCAAAGGGGTTCAAAGGATTGTAAAGTTCTCTTTAGTTAAAGGCTTTGTGTAGTTCTTTTATGCTGAATGCTTGTGAAGTTGAATTCATGATATGCAATTTTAGTTGCTACTGTTGAAGGATGTTGAATTATAGTGTGCCTCTTCAAAGTAGGGTTTATTTTCTAGAGTTGTAATAGGAGAAGGTTCTAGATTTCCTAGTTATATTCAGATTCTATTACCTCGTATGTACTTTGTAATTCCCTATATAAAGAGCTCCTATTATCAATAATAGAACATCATTCTCTCAAATCATATTTCCTACAACACGTTATCAGCACGAGTCCTAACCCTAGCCCTAAAAACCAAAAACCTAAAAACCCTAAACCCGAAACTCCCCTCACCACAAACTGCCGCAAGTTCCTAGCTCCTACCGCACCGCCGCTGCCCTCCTTCAGCATCGCTGCACGCCTGTTGCCCCTGCAGCACAGTCGCACGCCCGCTGCCACTGCAGCACCGCCGCACGCCCGTTGCATCCTTCTCCTCTCACTTTTTCCTCTCGTTCCTGTGCATATCTATCTGTTTGCAAGCCCCGAAACGTCTAGTTCTGGACCTTTGATAAAAGTTCTTTCTTCATAAAAGTTGTTCACCTCTGTCTCTTCTATCTGACCTCCAAATTTCAGCCCTATTGGAGTCGTTTTGAGACCTGTACACCAATCGAAGTGGGAGCTGTTCAGAAGTGAATCTGCTCCGAATTTCAACAAGTTTTTAAAGATTAAAGTTCCTGCTTTCTTGTCTTTTAAATTTCTTTATTTTATTCGGGGATTTGCAACCTCCCTTCTCCTCCATCCCACCTTTCTATAACGTGGGTTCGATTATTTAATAAGCGGAATTGTGGAGATTCACGCTACATACGAACTAAGAGCGTTCGTGATATTCGAACTAAGAGCATTCGTGATCTTCGGACTAAGTGCGTTCGTGATCTTCGGACTAAGAGCGTCCGCAAGCATCGATTTTTGACCATATTAAACATCATTGTTTCAGTCTAATCCAAATATTCTTGGAAATAGATTTCTTGGTAGCATAGCTCGGACATCTTATTAATATTAGTTTTCGTGAAAGCATTGACTCCGAAACTAATTTGTTCTTATTTCACTTCTCAGGATGTCGAACTCGAACAGACTCAATTTTGTTCCATTGGATTATGTAGGCAAAAGATACCTATTGTGGGCTCAGGACGTTGAGCTCCATCTTATTTTCCCGTGATCTATTGCACACAATCTAAGAGCTTTGTTCTGAAGGAACTGCTCCAGACCCTCAAACTGAGATTGACAATTCCAGGGCACTTTCCCTAATGATGCGTCATATGGATATAGACCTCTAGTTTGAGTTCATGAATGAGGATAGCGCTATAAAGCTATGGCAAGCGCTTCAGGAACGTTATGGTAATGTTCGTGACTCCATCCTTCCTAATTTAGAAGCAGAATGGAATGATCTTTGCTTCTCTAACTTTGATACAGTCATGCAATTTTATTCGGAAGCTCGCCGCATCAAAGCAATGATGCGCATATGTGGCAAGACGATCACAGAAGACCAATTGATTGAGAAAACCCTCAACACCTTCCCTGTCTATGCTATAAGGTCCTCTAATTTATTCCGGACTCATGTAAACGCAAGACGGATCACAAGTTTTCAACAGCTTATTGAAGCTATGGCCACTGCTGAAAGACATGGCAACTAGCTTGTGAGAAGAGAAATTGATAGGCTTCGAGATGGCCACCAAGAGCATCGTTCCATGGCTAGAGAAAGTCGCCATAGACGTCATGATCCATATGATCGAAATGCTCATGAAGGTAATCGCCAAATGTGACGATCACGCGACCGTAGGAGCCGTGACTTTGAGGGACGAAGGGTTGGAAACCATGAAGCCAACGTTGGCCATGGTCATAATTTTCCAACGCCTCAGGTCCTAGGGACCATGCACATTGCGCCAATGCGCCTTAATCAAGGGAGAATCATCTTCATGGTATCTATTTCTGATATGGAACGTCTGATCAATGGGCCTAAGTTTGCAATGTACCTAAGAAGGTAGGTGCCTCACGGTGATCAAGACATCGAGTCAAAGAAGACTTTAAATCTGGCGATGAAGACAAAATGCCGAAGATTTCTTTAGTATAGTCTTTTATTTTTCCAAGAATTATGTAATGGCAAGCCATAATCAATAAATTAAATAACTCTCTCTCACTAGGCTCACCCAATTAAGTATGATGTCTAGCTAGGAAACTAGCTAGTTGAGATTAGTGGTACTTAAGAGAGTCTCGCTCCACTGACATCTCTTCTTACTTTCCTGGTCATGTTTAATTGGAGTTACCAAAAGGATTGAGTGACTACAATTTGTCTTAGTTTGATTTTTATTTTGGATTAATTTTTGGTTATGAAACTTTGATGTAATCATTGGCTATTAATAAAGTGTCGATTCTTTTATTTCATGTCTTGGACATACTTTAATTCGAACTTTATTATTTCAAAGATATAAGAGCCAATGATTTTCATGTGGAAACACATTGTGAGAATGGACAAGAGTTCCTTTGCATCACCTCTAATGACTACGGGCATAAACGAGTATTAGAAACTTATGTGTCGCTCTAGTGGGTTGTATGCAACCACTATTCGAGTCATTGAATCCAGCCATGTCATGAGAAATGATTTATGGGATTCTGACACATATAGGCTTTGACATGACCGTTTGGGACACCCAGGTCGTGATATGATGATCCGTCTATTAAAGACTTCACACGGACATCCATTCTTCAAAACGAAGAGAAGTAAGAACCAAAAATCGGTTCGAGGAGAAGCACATACGCCTCACGGCGCCAAGACTGTGCATGACCAGCCACTTAGGGCAGGTGTCGTCTACCCCTACGGTAACAATAGGGCCTCTTTGACTCCTTTTTCAAGACTAAAGTCCATTGTGGCTTCGTGGCTCAACCAAATTCTTCCTTGGTTGCTTCTAAGGCCCATCGTTCGTGTTTGGACCCAAAATGAACATTTTGGCCTGACAAGGCATGTGTTGGAGAAATTGAGCCAATGTCAGTGGCTCAAGCTATATATTGTCGACAAGCTCGAAATATATATTTAGAGGCTAAATAAAGCCTACTATGGAAGCATGGAAGCATGGAAACATGAAAAGTCAACTTTAGCATATTTTCCTACTTCGGCTAGGAAAAACAGAGCTAGACAAGGAAGGAGGGGTGGCAGACTAACCAAATGAAATCGAAATGTGCTGAAACTTTCCAGATCCATTCTAGAAAGCCCAAGGATCATTTCTTATGAAGAGTGCAAGAGCTTTTTTTGAGTGGAAGGCCTTCAAACAATCAGCCCAATTTTCTACAGAAGCAAAACTGGAAAACTGGACCTGTAAGAGGTCCAGCAGCATTTTCGGCCCAACCACATGGAATAAAAATCTGAAAATTTGTCAGGATGATCTACACTCATAGTGGAACATTTCATATGAAGAAGTCGAAGGCATATAATGAAGTCTTGTTGGAGAAATAATTGAAGGAATAAAGGGGCAGAAACTGACCTAAAACCAGCTCAATATTCACATGTTCATGTTTCCTACCCACATGAAGAAAGCTAGATGCTTTTCTCTTTTTCCTTGGATATATTTTTCTTCTACAATCTCTTTAATATATCATCACCACTTCCATGTTGCTGCACCTTCATGCTTTGCTTTCATTTCATCTTTTCTCTATCTTTTCCATATTTTACAAGTGAACTTAGATCTACTTTCATTATTTTTCTTCCACTCATCATTTCACTCTTCTTTTTCTTCCCTATATAAACACCTTCTCCTCTCATTCTAATAGACACATTCACATTCAACAACAACATCTCTAAGATGATCTAAGTTCTCTCTAGAGCAAACCTCTCTAAGAGCAACCCCTCTCCCTCTCTTTCTCTTACCGGTGATCACACTCCTAGTCCTAGTCTTCTCAGAAGCCGACTTTCAGTGCTACCAAACCCTCTGTCAACGTGCTTCGGTCCTGGTCTCCTCGGGAGCCGACGGTAGTGCCGCGACCACAACGGTTACAGAACCAGCCAAGCAAGGGTAACGCCCTAGCAACCCAGCTGATGTGCTCATATTATCCTATATTTCTATGCCTCTTAATCTTGATTTTTATGTTTAGGTCTCTTTATATATGATTCATTTATGTCTTTTAGTGTTTTTGTAGGTTTGTTCCGTAGAAAGAAGAAAAGAAAAGCTAAAATGAGCTAAGTAGGATTGAAAGGCGATTACAATATGACGTTCCAGAATCTGTCTGTGCAGAACACCCAACTTCGTCGAATTACTGGGAGTTACTCAGATCGAATCAGACAATGAACCTTATATCATTGGAAAGCTACGGATGTCTACTTTCTGTAGAATTTTACGGATCTTGATTTCGATACTTCTGGAGAAAGTTATGATTATTTGAGTGAAGATAGGTCGGACAGGAAATCTGCTCGGGAATTTACAACCATTAGTGGAGAACTCAAGTTCCGTGGCACAAGAGCATCAATCCTAATGTTTCAAGGAAGTTAATTCAGATGAGGATTCAATGATGAACTTATTCCTACTTCTACAAGAGATATTTCAAGCTTTTCCCATTCCAAATGAAGAAAGGAATCTAAATCCAAGTCTTACAAGGAGACATGAAGCCAAAGATGAGCAGAAATCTTCCCTATATAAGGGAGCACAAATTTACATGAGAACCAGGAGTCTCGGGAGCACAATGTAGACGCCTAAGGAGTAGAGACGACTAATCCATCTTTCCCTTCTTTTCCCCTTCCATTCTTTTTATGTTTTTCCTATGTTTTATTTAGTTATATTTTGTTAAACCTTTTCTAGGGTTAGGATGATGCCCTATCATGATTGCTTATGTACTTTGATGATTTATTGATGGATTTATAGTTTCTTTATGATGAATTCTTAGTCACTATTTGAATTGATGCTTTATGTTTAAGTTCTTTGATTGATCACCTTAGGGCTTTGCATCTAGTAATTAGAAGATTAATTTGAGGCGTACCTGCAATATAATTCAAATTAGCTTCTTGTGATTAAGAGTTGTGAATTACATTATTGTCGTACCTGAAGTAATGGTTTGCATGATTCTCTTGTTTTCTAGAACGTAATGAGTCCTATGTGTTAAATTTATGCCGTACCTGGATAAACTGCATGTTAGGATATACGACCTCTGCCGTACCTGGAGAGAATCATACACTTAAGGAAAACTATGGTCTAAGTGCCGTACCTGGACTTAGATACGAGAATTGTCATCAAAATAAATAAAAGAATCTGTTAATATTGCATCAAAACATAAATAGGATTGTTAGTGGTTGATTTCGAAACCCTAGGTTTTATCATTATTTGTTTGTTTCTTTAATTTTCACATTATTCCTTTATTCGAAAACCCAAAAATCAATATCTTCTTTTACTTGATTGTTTATGTGATTTTGTGTTTGGATTAATTAGGTTAGGATTTAAATTAATTATCAATCCTCAGTTGGAACGACCTCGTATTTGCACACTATACTAACGACGATTCGTGCGCTTGCGAGTTTTAATTAAAATTTCACAACAAGTTTTTGGCGCCGTTTCCGGGGATTGACAATTCATTTTAATTCTAATTTGATTACCAATTTTGTTTTCTTTTTGTTTGTTATTTTGTTTCTCTATTTTCTATAATTTTCTGTTTTGAATTTGCTAACGTTAAATTTCTTTTTCACTTTTCAGGTTCTGTACCTGCCTTTGACGTATATTCTGGACATCTTCCTGGAAGTTTTAATGAGCTTATTACATATCACCGGAAAGCTACACGAGTCTAGTTTCCAACGCACCAAGCAGATCCTCGTTTGGAGCTGTGAGCTAAGAGATATTTGAGAAATACCGAACAGTGCTCAATCTGCGCGGAAATTTTTCCTGATGACTTATGCAATCTTTTTTTACTTCAACATCGGCTTTGTGCTATTCTTCATTAAATCCCAGGGAGCTCTAAACTCTTCTCTTTACTTTCTTGTTTTTATTTGTCACTTATCTCTTTTCCATACTTTTATGTGCATTGCATGCTTTAATTCTCTCAACATTGAGGACAATGTTAGATTTAACTGTGGGGGAAGAGATTTTTGATTTTTGTTTATATTAGGTTGTTAGTTTTGTGGGTTTATAAAATAAAATGGAAAAAAAAATTGTTTTCTTTGTTCTTTTTGCGTCTTTGTTTTTTTTGGTTTTTGTTTTCGTGAGTCTTAGGCCTGTCAACACCTATGATGCGTATATATTTCAGAAATCATGGCTTAAGAGGATCATAAAATTGAGATGATGTTTGACTTTATTCTTTGGTTAATAAAGATGTATGATTGACATATGTATGTGTAGTGGATGTGGTTTTGCTTACATGGTACAGAAAAGAGCATGTTAGGATAAGTTTTTGATTCATACATAACCTATGTGAGATATTTGAGCCTATTTGCCTTTTCTTTGTTGAGTGTTAAATGAAAAAAAAATATATGTCATCTTATTTTCTTGGCGATGATTTTGTTGATCTCATTATTCTTTCATCTTGATTGATTGCTTGCCATAGATTAAGTTTAATGGACTATAGAATGCTAGAATTCACTCTTATACTTGTTGAAACTTTTATCAATACATGCTTGGACCTTGGAAAGGATAAAGGCACCCTAGGAAATTTTCACCATTGCCAAATAAGCCTGTGTCCCTATTTGTGTGCACAAGATGTGCAACCTCCCTAGATAAACCCCTTTGAGCCTACATTAAGCCTTTTCTTTCATCACCCTCATAATCCTTAACCCTTGAACCTTAGTATAGTTATATCTTTATCCTTTGTTCTAAAGACTTAGTGGAGCTAATTTTTGAGACATACAAGAAGTTTTTGGCGTCAATAATGAAGATGGAAAAGAGAAGGAAGTTCAAGTGTGGGGGTAAGACTTGTCCATAGAAAAAATATATATGTATCTATGTGCCGTGAAAAGAAAAGAAGAAGAAAAAAAAAATTGAAAAAAATTATATGTGACGGCAAAAGAAAAAAATATGATAAGTGTTTATGGATTTTAGTCCCCGGCCCCCATTGTGGATTTGGAGTTTGCTTTGAAGTGAAGGCCTCTTCAAGAAAAATTTGGTCTTTGTCCAATTCACAAGTGTTCAAAGGAAGTTTAGAATGAAGCATGAGCCCAACAATGATGACATTTGGCCCTTTATGAAGACTTGGAAGGAGTCTATGACATTTCTATTTGGTGGAATTTCAAGATTGTCTTTCTACATCAACAAGAGCTCTACTAGATTTTTAGGATACTTTGTGATTTTCCTATCTCTTCGTTTCTATAAACCCTAAGCCTTGGCCCCATTACAACCTTAATTATAAGACCTCTTTGATCCTTGAAAAGAGCAGCCTTTGATCTGTGGAGATGAGTTATAAGAGTTGAACCTATGGCTTGGGTCCATTTGTGCAAGTAGTTGGTATCATTCATGAGATCATACTTGAAAAAAAAAATATTTTCAGAAAAAGCTTTTTCTTTCTATTATATGTGAGCTATTTGTTTGTCTTATATATTATCTCTCTCACATATAACTTGAGTGAATATATGCTTTTGCATGAGCCAATGAATCTGAGAGAAGAAAGAGGGTGAACCGGTGAGGATTTGAGTCATAACTTGTTTGAAGCATGCTGAGATTAATATCACCAATGTAGCCCCCATGTCCTACATGTTTATATGATTAAGTTATATGTTTTTGTTAACTCTCGAATAAATGTTGGATTGATTCTTGGTTGTTGTGCTAATCTTGATGCCATGAAAGTATGAGATTTCTAAAGCTAACGTTGAAAGGCTTAGTGTGTTTTTGTTTGTTTTGTTTTGTGTCTTTGAGTTTTTAGTTTTCGTTGTTTTGCTCGAGGACTAGCAAAGTCTAAGTGTGGGGGTATTTGATGTGCTCATATTATCCTATATTTCTATGCCTCTTAATCTTGATTTTTATGTTTAGGTCTCTTTATATATGATTCATTTATGTCTTTTAGTGTTTTTGTAGGTTTGTTCCGTAGAAAGAAGAAAAGAAAAGCTAAAATGAGCTAAGTAGGATTGAAAGGCGATTACAATATGACGTTCCAGAATCTGTCTGTGCAGAACACCCAACTTCGTCGAATTACTGGGAGTTACTCAGATCGAATCAGACAATGAACCTTATATCATTGGAAAGCTACGGATGTCTACTTTCTGTAGAATTTTACGGATCTTGATTTCGATACTTCTGGAGAAAGTTATGATTATTTGAGTGAAGATAGGTCGGACAGGAAATCTGCTCGGGAATTTACAACCATTAGTGGAGAACTCAAGTTCCGTGGCACAAGAGCATCAATCCTAATGTTTCAAGGAAGTTAATTCAGATGAGGATTCAATGATGAACTTATTCCTACTTCTACAAGAGATATTTCAAGCTTTTCCCATTCCAAATGAAGAAAGGAATCTAAATCCAAGTCTTACAAGGAGACATGAAGCCAAAGATGAGCAGAAATCTTCCCTATATAAGGGAGCACAAATTTACATGAGAACCAGGAGTCTCGGGAGCACAATGTAGACGCCTAAGGAGTAGAGACGACTAATCCATCTTTCCCTTCTTTTCCCCTTCCATTCTTTTTATGTTTTTCCTATGTTTTATTTAGTTATATTTTGTTAAACCTTTTCTAGGGTTAGGATGATGCCCTATCATGATTGCTTATGTACTTTGATGATTTATTGATGGATTTATAGTTTCTTTATGATGAATTCTTAGTCACTATTTGAATTGATGCTTTATGTTTAAGTTCTTTGATTGATCACCTTAGGGCTTTGCATCTAGTAATTAGAAGATTAATTTGAGGCGTACCTGCAATATAATTCAAATTAGCTTCTTGTGATTAAGAGTTGTGAATTACATTATTGTCGTACCTGAAGTAATGGTTTGCATGATCTCTTGTTTTCTAGAACGTAATGAGTCCTATGTGTTAAATTTATGCCGTACCTGGATAAACTGCATGTTAGGATATACGACCTCTGCCGTACCTGGAGAGAATCATACACTTAAGGAAAACTATGGTCTAAGTGCCGTATCTGGACTTAGATACGAGAATTGTCATCAAAATAAATAAAAGAATCTGTTAATATTGCATCAAAACATAAATAGGATTGTTAGTGGTTGATTTCGAAACCCTAGGTTTTATCATTATTTGTTTGTTTCTTTAATTTTCACATTATTCCTTTATTCGAAAACCCAAAAATCAATATCTTCTTTTACTTGATTGTTTATGTGATTTTGTGTTTGGATTAATTAGGTTAGGATTTAAATTAATTATCAATCCTCAGTTGGAACGACCCCGTATTTGCACACTATACTAACGACGATTCGTGCGCTTGCGAGTTTTAATTAAAATTTCACAACAAGTTTTTGGCGCCGTTGCCGGGGATTGACAATTGATTTTAATTCTAATTTGATTACCAATTTTGTTTTCTTTTTGTTTGTTATTTTGTTTCTCTATTTTCTATAATTTTCTGTTTTGAATTTGCTAACGTTAAATTTCTTTTTCACTTTTCAGGTTCTGTACCTGCCTTTGACGTATATTCTGGACATCTTCCTGGAAGTTTTAATGAGCTTATTACATATCACCGGAAAGCTACACGAGTCTAGTTTCCAACGCACCAAGCAGATCATCGTTTGGAGCTGTGAGCTAAGAGATATTTGAGAAATACCGAACAGTGCTCAAACTTAGATCTACTTTCATTATTTTTCTTCCACTCATCATTTCACTCTTCTTTTTCTTCCCTATATAAACACCTTCTCCTCTCATTCTAATAGACACATTCACATTCAACAACAACATCTCTAAGATGATCTAAGTTCTCTCTAGAGCAAACCTCTCTAAGAGAAACCCCTCTCCCTCTCTTTCTCTTTCTCTTACCGGTGATCACACTCCTAGTCCTAGTCTTCTCAGAAGCCGACTTTCAGTGCCACCAAACCCTCTGTCAACGTGCTTCGGTCCTAGTCTCCTCGGGAGCCGACGGTAGTGCCGCGACCACAACGGTTACAGAACCAGCCAAGCAAGGGTAACGCCCTAGCAACCCAGCCAAGCTAAAGTCACGCTTTAGCAAGTTCTCCTCACTTCCCAGTGGTTCTCGCTCTGCTCAATCTACAACATCGAGTATCGATTGTGATTTTCAAGAAGCTCAGCAAAAGTCCTCGCCACGAGGCACAAAGAATCCCACGACGAGGTTGGTGCTCTCCTCGTCCACAATTGCTTGAAAGAAGTCAGGTCAAGGGACACCCCCGATGACCGCACCCGAACGGTGCTGGCACGCCCGCGCAGAAAAGAGACTGTTGACCAGCTGCAGCAAAACTGGAGCCAAACAGTTCGTTTTACAAAGGCTGCTCTTTAGCAAAATTAGGATCGAGACCATCCTATGCAAAGGACCCAACGAAAATGTTTCCATTCTTACAAAGAATCCAAGGGGATTCAGTGGACCGATTCAACCAACGTGCGGACTGTTTAGATTTTGGTTGATGTGCGCACACCCTGGTCACGTGTCGCACTATCACCCACTCGTAATGCTGCTTATGATAAACTCCTGGCCCAGATCATATGGCTACGGGCTCACTACCTGGATCATCTCATTCAGTCAATTCGACTTGATAATACTAGAGAGTTTACATCGAAACAATTTTCGATGACTATTGCTTATCATTAGGGATTGATATTAGGCATCATATTCCCATGAACACACCCCCATGGTCTCACGGAAAAGCCACCATTAAACGACTACGATGGTAGCCCAGACATTGGTAATGCGCACCAATATTTCTGCTTGGGGTTATGCAATATCGCATGCAGCTATGCTAATTCGTCTACGACTCATAGCCACTCAACTTTTATTTGCGTTACAGCTAGTGACTGGGTGCGAGTCTAAATATCTCGTACTTATGCATATTTGAGTGTGCGGTTTATGTGCCAATTGCGCCACCACAGCGTATCAAAATGGGTCATTGCAACGAATGCATATATATATATATATATATATATATATATATATATATATATATATGTTGAATATAAATCTCCAACTATCCGTCCGCTATGTAGAACCCTTGACATGCGATCTCTTTACCGCTAGATTTGCGGATTTTTACTTTGATGAGACAGTCTTCCCGTCGTTAAGGGGAGATTAGAACGTCAATGTTCAATAGGAACGACAGGAATTGTCGTGGTCTGTCCCCACTATGTCTCATCTCGATCCCCTAAAAGTGATGAGATCACATACACCTGCTGCAAACATGTCTGCAAGGATAGATGTCCCCTCAAGAGGACATGGCACCACCCAGAAGAGATGGGCACGGCACCACCACCATGGATGGTGGTATAGTGACGCCACAATGTGGCATAATGGCGTCATAGGCCATGGGTTCCGCTAGAGAGCGCAGGAGAGCCATAGGATCGATGGATTCTCGCCCTAGGAAGAGAGCGGGTTTTGGCACAACTTGATCCATTGATCATTGATACTCAAAATCCGTCTCATGAGAATATTCTGGATTGTGGTTATGTCCAAGAGACATCGTTGAGGGACGCCTCAACGTTAGAACCAACTCCTGAGAATATAGAGATCTCTACAAATTACACTAGTGTACATGAGGACGTTGGATTATTGAGACCAATGACATCGAACCATGCTCCGTTGAAGAATGCCAACGTAGAGAAAATTGGCCTAAATGGAAAGATGTGATCTAGGTTGAATTGGATTCACTAACGAAGAGGAAGGATTTCGGGCCTGAGATGCCAACACCTCCTAACATAAAACCTGTTGACATTAATAGGTCTTCGTTAGATAGCGTGATGAGAAAAATAGATGGTAATCTCGCCTTATGGAGCAAGGCTTCTCACAAAATGCCCTGCAATCGACTACGAGAAGACATATTCTCTCGTAATGGATGTCATTGCACTCCACTACCTTGTCAGTTTAGTAGTTTCCGAATAACTGAACATGCAGCTTACGAATGTGGTCACTACGTATCTTTATGGGGATCTAGATACGGAATATAATTAAGGTTCTTGTGAACTTCATTTACCCATGCAAGTCAAGTGGCTCTAAACCACGGAGCGCGTTTGCAACGAGGTTGAAACGCTCACTAAAGTGACTACTTGATTGGGGATATGATGAACTATGCCCACACGTTTCCATGACAAGTTCCGGATTTGCAATTGTCGCGGTTTATGTTGATAAACATAATTGGAACCCATGAGAGTTAAGGGAAACCGCTGAACACCTGAAATCCGAGTTTGAGAGGAAGGACCTTGGGAGAACACGGTTTTGTCTAGATTCAGAACTTGTATACCGTGTCAATAGATGCTTAGGCATTTTTATAAAGTCAAAGATGCACTCCCATGGTCATCTGTAGTCTTGACCCCAAGAGGGATCAGTTTCGTCCCAGGGATGATGACGAAAACGTGTTAATGGCAAAAGTGCTTACCTGAGTACAATAGGCGCATTATTGTACTTATCACAATACAAGACCGGACACCTCAATTGTTACGAACTTGTTGGCTAGATATAGCCCCGCGCCAACGCAACGTCATTGGACTAGTATAAAGACAATCTTTCGTTACTTAAAATGTATGATAGATATGGGTTTGTTCTATCCCTGCAGAGAGAAAAGAATGACGGAAGAATGAGAACCGATCTCATTAACCCTAGGCGCCGTCCAAAACGCCGTGACCGGCAAAGCCACCGCAGCCAAGGGTGGCCGGCGTCATCCTCCTCCCTTACACCAAAATGATGCTGATGTTTGCTGATGCAGGGTATCTCTCTGACCCTCACAAAGGTCGCTCCCAAACGGGTTATGTCTTTACCATGGGAAGCACTGCGATATCTTGGAGGTCTACAAAACAGACCTTTGTCTCCACTTCCTCGAATTATGCAGAGATTTTTGCTCTACATGAAGCTGTGCTTGAATGCATATGGCTAAGGTTTAGGCATATTCGAGGAACTTGTGGTCTGAAGTCTACCATAGATGAACTTACATGCATTTATGAGGATAATGCAGCTTGTATTGAGTAAATGAAATTAGGTTTCATCAAGGGCGGCAACACCAAGCATATATCGCCTAAGTTCTTTTACAATCAGCAACAACAATCACTTCTAAAGATTGAAGTAAATCAAATCCGATCAGAGGATAATGTAGTGGACTTATTTACTAAGTCGTTACCTAAATCCACCTTCGAGAAACATGTAAAGAATATCGGATTGAGAAGGCTATCCGAACTCCCATGATTGTAGCAATCAGGGGGAGATGTCGACATCAGGGGGAGGCATGATGTCTACATGTTCGATCTCGAATAGTGAAGGACGTGTTGTGCTCTTTTTGTCCTTCGACCAGGGTTATTTTTGTCCCACAGGGTTTTTGTTACCTGGCAAGGTTTTTAATGAGGCAACGATAAAAGCGTCATCACCAAGTTTGAGCGGCACAAGGGAGAGTGTTGAAGGATGTTGAATTATAGTGTGCCTCTTCAAACTAGGGTTTATTTTCTAGAGTTGTAATAGGAGAAAGTTCTAGATTTCCTAGTTATATTCAGATTCTATTACCTTGTATGTACTTTGTAATTCCCTATATAAATGGCTCCTATTATCAATAATAGAACATCATTCTCTCAAATCATATTTCCTACTGTTGTAAATGATAATGACTATTCATGCAATAGGTATTGCTTAATGTATGCGATTGACAGACTCGTAATATGTGCGATTGATATACTTGTAATGAGCGATTGACAGACTCGTAATGTATGCGATTGATTAGTATAGCTATTATGTATTGCCTTTTGTATACATGATGTAACCCTATATAAACCTTATGGTGAGATGAATACAAGATATATACAATTTTTCCAATTCTCTACAACACCTACAACAGCTACGAGGCTTATTATTTTTTAATCTGGTTAGACGGATTGTTCAACTGGAGGGTGTAAAAGTGACTTGTTGATCTTGGTTTCTCAATTGCTACGTTCTATCACTCTCAATTCTCACTTGCATTTCTCCAGTTTGTTTCCTCTCATAGCTCTCACTGCTTGTCTTAACCTCGGCTAGCTTTACTGAAGTTGATGGGTCTTGTTCCATAACCAATTTCCATAACCAATTGCATTGGTTGAGTTAAAATCATCTTGATTCTACTGTCAACAAGTAATTGCACTGATCTTATTTGCTCTAGCAGCAATACTAGTTCATTACTCTGTTTTGGCTGAATACAAAATAAAGATTTAGGTCAACCAATCTCATCACTTAATGAAAAATAAACGACGCCCACTTCTTTTTGGTAAATCCAGTGGATTTTGTTACAACATGAAACTGTGGGTTTATATTTGAAAGAAAATTTTCAGAAATGATCTACTCATGCTAACCTAAACATCTAACGGTTGATTTGCATAAATGTAATCCAAAAATGAGTCTTCCAAACTGTTGATTAGAAAGTCCTCATTATAGCCTCTCCCTTAGCTTCTCATAGGTTATAGAAATTTTAGTTAAAAATCAAATGCAGTTTTTTTTTTTTTTTAGAAGTAGATAATTTCATTACTTATCCATGGCCAGAAGGCACGTACATCATATGTTGTCTTACACCAAATGAAAACCTAGATGGTCTAAGCTGTTAAGCACATAACAGGTAACCCTTATTGGGGAACAACTTGAGCACAAAATTTAGACCTAGCCATAAGGAGACCATCCAACAACTATCTAAACCCTTTCTAGAGTAACCCTAATTGCCAAGGACCTCAATTGGTGTACAATCAGAGAAACTAAACTTAAATAGAAATAGACTGGAATCAAATGCTAGGTATCGAACACGGGAAGCTTAGAGCTTTCCCTTGCCCTTATTCTTAGGGCTAATCTCATGAGCAGCTTCAACCGAAGGGTAAGTCAGACGCAAAGTCCCGCCCATCTTCTTCTGAGGGCGAGGAAGTTTGTTCTTGCTTCCCAGAGGTCTTCCAACCTTCTTCTTCAGAATTTCGTGTTCACTCTCATTAACAGCTTCAACCAAACCTAGGGCCTCTGCCCGCAGTATGGGTATCTTACCACCCAGGATTGTCTTGAGTTTCTTTGGGGAGGGAGTGCAACCTCCAGTCCTGTTTCTTTTCTTATACACCTTAGGCTCCACTGGCGCAGTCTGAACAGGTGGGCTAGATTCGGAACTCCTAACCTTGAAGGCCGAACCGGAAGCATCGATCTCAACCTGCTCTGTCTGCTAAGCTCCTACAGGTTCAGCAGTTTCCTCAGCAGCCATATCGGCCACGGAACCCGCAAATGGATCAACTTCTGATAATGATCTGTCTAGCTTTCGGATGACAGGCTTTTTCTTCTTGAGCAAGGTAGAGGAGAGTTGTGGGAGTTCTCGGCTGGCCTGGGCTGAAAAAGAGAAGGTTCCACCCGCAGTTGGAGGACCACCAAACGGTATAACCCTAGGGGTGGAGATGGCTGGGTTGGGTGCCAGACATCTGACCCCCAAATGCGTAAGCAGGCCGCATTGAGAACACCTACCTTTGAGATGCTCAAACTGAAACTTCAAGATTGGTTCAATCCCTGTATCCAAGAAGATTTTACGCTCCAAGAGAATAGGTTTGGAGATGTCATGCATGAAGAAGATGCGCATTGATCCTCTTCGAAACTCCTTGTCATAATCTAGGAAACCCCCCAAGAGATTCCCAATGAGGACAAGGTTATCAAGTTCTTCATACAGTGGGGGAATACCTGAAACCCTAGCCCAGATGCGAACATGTTTCATGGAAACTTCAGCAATGAGTAGAACTCCATCGTACTCCTCCAGGCAGACTGGAGCACGATCAAAACACCAAACTCCACCTTTGAGGACCTTATTTCGGTCGCGGGCTGATCCAAAAGAGAATAGGAAGAGATTGTCAATCTTTTCCTGTACCCTAAACTCCTTTTCCACCATCCAAGTTCGAAGGAAGTGAGATTTGAAAGTTGCAGAATCCACAGGTTTGCAAGTGAGAGGTTTCCCAAGAAGAAAAGATTGGGAGGATTTCTTCACCGAGCCTCCACCAATTTTTCCAAGGTCAGGGGCTTGACCACCCTCAGCAAGAGCCAAGGAGGCAGCAAAGCTAGCGGTGAAGGCGTCGATGGAAGCCATGTAAGCGATGTGAGAGAGAGGCTGGGGGTAGGGAGCGGCAAGGAGGCCGCTTGCTAGGGTTTTGGAGAGAAAACCTAGTTGAGAGAAAATCTCATTATTTAAAAATCAAATGCAGTTGTATTTAAGGGCATGAAGGAAAAGAAACAAGCACAAGAAAAGGGGTAATTTGATTAAGGAGAATAGTAGCTTTCTTTCATGTTCCAAAATCTACATGAAAATTTTCATAAAGCATTCTACATCCCCTGACAAATGAATCAGGATCATTTGATCTTTGCCCAAAATATAAACGGAGGTGATCTGTCATAGAAATTCTGGGTAAACTTAATGAATATGAGCTGATTGTGCCATTGAAGAACAGAGATTTTCCACTAGTGTTGATGTAGAGCTGTCCTCTCCAACATTTAAGCAGGCACACTTTGACAATATCTCCTAACAAATTCCACAATAACAGATATAAAACAGATGATTAGTTCTGTAAAGTTTGGCACGATTTAGATATGGATGAAAGGAAAAATGATTGCAGCTAGCCAGCTAGTTTGAGTGTTTGACCAATAATAATAATGCTCAATGTGAACAGTAGTGAAACAAACTCAACTCCTACTGTCTTTTGTCTACTATCGTGTGAAAAATATCTAGGATGAAAAAAATTCATCATGGAAACTGAAAGAACATGATTGATTCAAAAGGGTCTGATCAAGCTGAGCAGCATCAGTTTCCAGATCATTGAGTGGACAGTTCAGCATATCATCTGAGCAAAAAGAAGAAAGATACTAACTAGTATGCAGCTCCAATTAGTTTAGAAATCATGTTTTTGGTGATCACTACTAGAGCAAATAGATCATTGCACCTATTTTTTGAACCCTTGCTATGCTTGTTTTGAACCATTTGTTGGTTACTATTCTTGAACGGGAAAAAATGAGACATCAATGCAAATAGCAGAATGTTACATATATAAGAACCTATATCACAAGCGCCAGAGTTTCTAAATATTATCAAATACTGTCACTAGTGGCTATGAAAACATCTAGGAGATTTTTTCCACACCTGATAGTCCAGTTGACTGCAGTTTTCAGACTTCTGCTTTTCAAGCAACTTATTTGCATTCAGATCCAGCAACTGGAATCGCACAACCTGCACAAGGAATCAGAATAAGCAAAACAAGATGGCAAAAGTTCTAAACTGCCTACTCAAAATCATTCATAATCATGAATGCACTCTTTGTACATGAATCTGTAGGATTCTCCATGATGCTTCCATCCTATACCACTAAATCAGCAATGAAAAACTGAAACCCAATTAACCCTATCAAAATGAATGTAGTCAACATGATAAACCCACTCTAGAAAGCACAAGTGCTGCAGCTCAAGCTGGACAGCTCCACGTCATTTTCTTATTTTCATCTCTATTATAACCACTTTGTTTAAATAGATTCAACGAGCCAGAAAGATATTATTATTATTATTATTATTATTTCTTTTCTTTCTAATGTAACCCAAAAATAATTTACAAATAACCAGCACCAACAAGAAAATACCTGTATTAATTTCACCACAGATGTGGGATGTAGATAGCGGCCAGCTCTTTCTTTCTCCTGTAAAATGCACCAGTTCACCTGTAGACTACAGGGTATCGCTTACATAATGTATCATAGCTAATATCAAACTTAGAAGCTTGAATAAAAGAAAAACCTTCTGGATATAATCGGTCAACGAATCGCACAAAAGCCACTGTGAAGATAATTGGGAATAGAAAGTGGTAGTTTCTCCGAGCATAGCCCGCTCAATGATTTCATAGTATGATGGCGATCTATTTTGATCAATTTCCATAAAGATAATCATGACATCTTGAAGCAGCTTTGCATCAATCAGTTGTCCATAACGCTCTTGATTTATCTGCACCAAATATGAGTTAAACACAACTCCCAACAAGATCTTTTGGCATTTGAAAGTTATACTTAACGCAAATAAACAAACCAGAGACATTGCAGCTGCCTGAATTCTGTTAGCCAACCCATTGAAGACCTGAAAGCAAAAGAGAACTACTGATCGCATCCAGCCAATTCAATTCCGAAAGCAGAAAAGGAAAAAATGTATGTCAAGTTATACTTGCAAAAGTGCGTAATCATAAGGGAACTGCTTTGAAACTTATAAGTTGTAATACTCACCAGATTACAAAAGCAATCAACTGAGGTGTCAGTAAGTGAAACAAGACAATGACGGGGGATATAATAGCGGTCCATGTATTCAAAGAATCTACATAGCCACCTTGCCATTATCTTGTAATTTGACCACATCTGTACAAGCTCCCTTAACAGAAGCTCATTTTCTTTGGCTGCCAATGAGGGCAGTACCTAAGAGTGAGAAAGAAGAGAAAGATCAATAGACCGAAAAAACAGGAGTTCTACTGAACAAGTAATGACCAAAGTAGTTGGCAACACAAAGAAAACAATTTTAAGGATAGCTGAATAACCTTTGTTTCCCCTTTATAATGATGATATGTTTTCTATCAAAAATTTGTTCCGTTCCACCCTTATTATAGAAGAAACTCGTGGAAAATAGATACTAATATGGCAATAGTACTACTGGACTGCACCGGTTAATTAAACAATTAAAACTTTTAGTCAACCTCACTGAAGTTTTCTAACAATATCAAGCAAAGGACAAAGTTGATATTCCACACGAATTGTTTAGCAAAAGCTAATATGTCTTGTATGTGATGGCTTTTAACTAGTTTTAAGTATGCTCAACTATTGACTAATAACTTCAATGTAAACATTTTGATATCCTATACCTATAGTGAGAAAATAAGAAACTTCTCAAGAACCTGAAAGCCAAATGCCTGCCTGTTGGAATTGAAACTCTCAAGTTATCATCAACAAAATACTTTTTCAACACCTCCCAGGAGGATAGCAAGCACAATCAAACACCATTTAACCGTATCACAACATGAAATCATTACAAACAGAACACCACATACCGAGTAGCTGATGATGTCTTTCAAGCTCTTCTTAAATTTTTCATATAGCAACACCTCATTTCCAGCCCCAGGCTTATCGCACATAATATAAACACATCTAAGGAAAGGGTGAAGGAAATCTCCTCCATTCAACCAGCAGTTTTGGATTGTATAAACCCCTATACAAAAATGCATGCATGCAGGACAATGTCCACTAAACAGTTACAAATATATGACAACATATAGTTTATGTGTGTGCATGATGGTGTAAAGCTTGCAGACGATAAAGGATACGCATAGTACTTCATATATTCTTCTGTAGTGAACTTTGTCTCAGGGAATCCTTCCACAATCTTCTTTGCTTTCTGAATTGCCTCTTCTATAATCATTAACCCTTCATCAACTTGCATAGTTCTATTCATATTTGCCGCTTCTTCACTTCAATAAATTACAAATAACTAGATCAGTTTATCTAAATTCCAATCAAGCACACATATGCAGATCTCTTCACATCAATATATAATACAGTTGATTCATGCTGAAATGTTATCGAACCAAAGAGACCATTGGATAATCATGCATTTGAGAATGTACCCCAGTATGGCAGTATAACAAAACTAAAATATTCGTACACTTCATTGCCAAAGAGTAAGGAAACCAAAGAGAAATTATCAAATTGAAACCATCAAATGAGTCGAAATCTTTGAGAATAAGGCAACACATTCCTTACATTTACTTTTCCTCTCACTTTCCCAAACAGACATGAGAAAATAAACAGGTAAATAAAATACTTTCCATTCCTGCCACAAACACACAAAACCCCGGAAGCCGGAAACTTTAACTGAATTTCAAGCACATACCACACCAAAGATTGTTACTTTCGAATCAGATAATACAGTTATGCATACAACAAGTCAAACAGATACAGTTCTAGCAAAACCCTCAAGGTAAAACCCTAAATTGCTTTGAAAATTGAGGCATTTTACCACACACAACCAAAGAAACACAACCTAAAGTAGAACCCTCATGTTAAGACAAAAGCAAGAACATAAAACCCCAAAAGATTTTGAGAACCACATTGCCTCAGTGATGCAATTTTGAAAATTCGAAATGTAAAATATATTGGGTTTTATGAAAAAGGAAAAGAGGAGGAGCATGAGAGAGTAAGAATTGTTGGGGTTACCGAAATGGGTGTGGAGAAGAAAGCCCCTGGCTTTCGATTTTGGAAGAGCAAAGCTGGTGATGCACTTTCCCGAGAGAGAGAGAACTGTACTCACATTTTCCAAAGGTTTAGTCTTTCGTTTTGTTAATCTTTCTATATAGTTTCTACTTAAAAGAGTGTGACTTCTTTTATTTTTATTTCTTTCTCTGAATAATATTTTGGGCGGGAAAAAGTGGAGGGGAAAAGATAAAAACGGCATGTCGCTCATCTTGTTAAATTCACTCAGAAAACAATAGGTGTTGATTCATGTTTCATTTCCAGCTCAATTGTACGTACCGTTCATTTTTTTTTGACAGGAGAAATTTTCATTTGAAACCACAAAAAGGTGGCAGAAAAATACAAGCAAGACAACAGGGAAATAAACTAGCTTCTGACAAGTCCCCAAACTAGAAATATAATGAAATATCAGATATACCAATTGCATTAACTTTTTTTTTTTGAGTAAAATGAGGTCAGCTCTTTATTGAAATTGAAATATTACAACGATACCAAGCCAATAGGCATAAAAAAAAAAATAAACAATGCAAAAAGAAAAGTAGCAAGAATTGCATCATAAATACAAAGAATTAAAAATGCAAGAGCAGCAGCGTCGAAACGCAGAGCTGATTTTACACTACGGATTGCAACCGTGTAGTGATTTGAGTAGTCGGTGGTTTGACTACCCATCGAACTCCAACGCACAATTTGACAAAAATCAACTTGGTGCCGGAATGAAGGCACTCTCCCACCTAAAGATTGAAGCCAGCCAAGGGTGTCAGAACATGGCCATGTTGGCAGATGATCTTTCACGAACAGATACCAAAGACTTGGGTCCCGAATCCAATACCAGTAATGCATAGGAGCCCCAAACCATAGTATCAAATGAGCAACAGTTCAACAAAAACAGTGGGACGCAGCCCAAGCCCATCTCCCTCCTGGATCCCAGATCCGGAACCCTTGGCAGATTCCACCCGGATCCCAGATCCGAGTCCTTCTGACGTCGATAACAGACGAAATGGGATCGAAGACCATAAACTCATGGGAGTGGACCACCAGGCCGGCAATTGTCCTCCCACTCAAACTCAGGCCCAGATCCAAGATATCAACTTGAGCCCAAGGCCCACTGGGTCGTCTTCAAGCACCCAAAGCATCTCGACCATCGGCCCTGCCACCGGTGACGCATCGAGTTTCCACCATGCTGCCACACGATTGGGAGTCGACCGGCTAGAAGAGGTCGCTTGCACCACCAATCGCCGACCCATAGAACGAACGCGCCCGTACCATACACATACGGTCTGACCGGAGTAGATCCACCATTCGCAACCACAGATTGAGTCCCGCGTCAACACCGTGGCCCCAACCCAGATCCCACTTCTCCCAACACTCGCCGCCATCCTCCCATGGCATCTCAGCCATTTGTTGGCCCACCGGTGCAGCCCCAGCAACTCCCAGACTCCCCGCAAAATACAACCCGCCTCTGAAACCAACGAAAACGAGCATGAAGAGGCCGAAGCCTGAAGTTTTCTCCATGAAAGGAGTAGTTATAGGATGCGACGGATCAGGAGGACTCGCCGCTCCACAAACCCTAGCAGAGCGCAAGGTCATTTTTTTAACTTTTAAGCATATATTTTTTTGTACTCGAAAAAAAAAAAAAAAAAAGAAGCTTGATCAAATATTTATTTTCTTTGATGAAGTACAGCCGCGCACCAATTGCATTAACTTAAACTCACATGTATGTGGTTCGGAACTAAACAATAACTTTTTCCGAGATCAAATGAGGCAGCTTTGGGTCTTTTGGCCCAATTGTCGAAGCCCAAGCCCCATGTCCTGGATTTGGTTTACTTCAGGCTCGCCGGTCTTCCCTTAAGAGTGCGTTTGGATGAGAAAATTATAAAATCTGTAGGAATTTATAAATGATGGAATCTTTAACTCCATCAATTTAAAATTCCATTAATTGCAATTTCTATTGTTTGGTTGCATCTATTTAGGATTTGAAATGTGTAATAAATTAAGAAAGTTTAAAACAAATAAAAAGATAAAATAGAAAAAAGTCTTGTTTTGGAAATAAAAATTGAATACTGCAAAGGAATTCGTAAATGACACTTATTTTGGTGGAAATTGAAGTGAGGAATTTAAATAACAAATTCCTTCATTTTTTTCCACAGAGAAATTTAAAATTATCAATCTGATAATGCCAAACGAAGAAATTGGGTTTTAGGAATTATGAAATATTCACTTTCAATTAAATTCCCTCATTTTTTCCCACATTCAAACACACTCTAACTGAAAAAATAGTTAAGAATGCCTACTGCCTAGGCTTTCCAATTGCTTTGATTAGTTGATACTTGACAGCAATGTCCTGAAATCCGATATGTTTAGACACTGAAAACAACGAAAATGCTTACCTTTATTAAGAGATTTACATCACAAGAAGAAAATCTTTAATTCGCTTTTAATTAAATCTAATCATTTCTCTGTCTTTATGCGTTGTGTAAGATAGTGCTAATCGCTTTGTTTACGAGCCGATTATCGACTGGAGTCTGCGAGACCACTCGCCATTGAGAAATGACAAGTGGCTCTCACGTCCGAAAGCGTTTCCTTCACGCTCTGCTTTTGAGCGTGATCATTATAAACAATTCTAATCTATGTATAAAACAGGAAGAGGGGGCCTTTCTTTCTTTGACCTCATTCCAAAACAGTGAAACAAAGAGGCTCTCAACCCAACTCAGGTAATCTGTTTGTTCCCATTTTCTGTTTCTAACCAAATTTTGTAGTTCTGATACTTCATACTTGGTATCAGCTAGCCACTGCATATCTTTCTGGAATTTCTGTTTGATCTTATTCTTGTGTTAATGTTTGGTTGCTGAAATTGCTTTAATCAATAATCTCCCATGCATTTAGCCAATTTTTCTGGGTATGAAACTATCAATTAGTGCTATCTGTTGCATGTATTAGTGGTAGTTCAACAAATTAGTGTTCAAAGAGGCATGCTTTACAGGAAGTTACTTTGTTAATAGGCTAAGATTACTGCTTATTAGGCATGCTTTTGTGGGTTGTGACTTGTGAGTTGTCACTCTCATTTTCTCAGATCAGAAGGCATACAAATTCTAACTAGATGCTTCCGTATTTTAACCCTATGAATTTATTCACTTTCTTCAGCAAGATCTCTTGATTAGATTAGTCATGACTCATGAGAGATTGGTTTTTACTTTCTAATGTTGCTTTAGAAGTTACAATTAACTTGGAACACTTCCCACAAATGAAAATAAATTACGGAAAAAATCTCAACCAGAGTTGATGACCTTTATGAATTCACAGAGTCTTTGTAACGCACTTCTAATTTTCTTCAATATTCCCACTGTTTCTCAGCATCCAGTCAGTAGCAGGGAGATCTTCTGCTTGGGCCATTTAAAAGCTCTTATCAGGTATTACTCTTCATTAACTTCTATGTACTTAACCAAGTTTTCACATTAATTAGGAGTATGTTTCCTTGATCTGCATGAGTACATGTACATGATCATCTCCTATGTTTAACATAGAAAAGTTTCTTTAGCTACAAAGGCACTGATTACAGTGACTGTAATTTACTGTGTTTGTTCGTAAAAAAAAAAAAAAATTAGGTTGCAAATGGCTTCCGAGTCAAAGCCTCAAGAAGAAGCTGATGAAGACAGGATCAGCAAACTGCCAGATGATGTTCTTTGTCATATTCTTTCATTACTTGATACACATGAAGCGGTGCGTACAACTATCCTGTCAAAAAAATGGAACAACTTCTGGACTTCACTTCCAAATCTTGAATTCTATGACAAATATTTCCCTACATCATATTCATGGCTCGAATATGAATGTGATCCTTTTATGACGTTTGTTGATCGTGTAATGCTTCTTCATGACTCAAAAGACATCCGAAAATTCTCTCTTTCTCGTATGCATAGAGAAGTTGAATTTGTGGTTGAGGATGTATATCATATTCATCGCTGGATTGACGCTGCCATTGAGCATAACATTGTTGAACTTGATCTTTCTCTTGTGGACTGCAAGGGAATGAATTTTTATTTGCCTCAGAGCCTTTACACATGCACAACGCTAGTTGTTTTGAAGGTAGAATCAAATTGTATTTCCTATGATCCTCCCATCACAGGTTGTTTTCCAAGGCTTAAGGTGCTTGTTGTTTCATTTACGAATCCTGATAGTCCTGATCCAGTTAGGAGACTCTTTTCTTGTTGCCCTGTACTCGAAGATCTAGCTATATATGGATATCCTGGAAGAGATGCTTTGGATATTACTATCTCTGCACCTGAATTGAAGACATTAAAGATACATTTGAGCTGCAATGAATATTATATGTATGACCCTGCATACACTTTTAATATTGATGCCCCAAAGCTGGAAAACTTCAGTCTCAAGGATCCTTGGTTTCTTTCAAACTATCATTTGGAGAATGGAAATTCTTTAGTTAAAGCTAAAATTGTACTCAACGACTCAGAGGATTATGATCCTATCGACTTTGCTGATCGTACAACTGCCTTACTAGGAAGAATTTCAAATGTTGAATGCTTGTCTTTTTCAGCTGCATTTCTGGAGGTAAACTATCTCGTAACATGTTCCTTGCAAGTTGCACACTATTTTGCTGTGAGATTGAAAGTTTTTTCATTTTGGTAATTTATGAATTTTTTTTTTTTTGGAGAGGTAATCTTGATAATAGTTAAGACATAAGAAGCATTTTTGCATAAGTATCTATTTGATGATTATATCTAATGAATACTTTATCTTTCATGAAGGATTTTCATCTTTCCACTTTTGATACTCTGTACCAATTGGAGCTGAGTCTTGGTGGTTGCAATAACTGGGAATTGCTAATAGAGTTTCTCAAGAAATCTCCAAATCTGAAACATCTCGTCTTAAAAAATAAGGTAAGATAATGTTTTCACTTGAGATATGCAATACCAATGTGCATCTCTATACTTACTCTCCTTTCATTCTTCCTCTGCATAATTTCCAGGGCCGTTTACCATATTTTGAATTAGATGAGCTTGAAAGTAATCTGGTTAGTCCACCAGTGTCACCAAATTGTTTGCTTTCATCCCTAGAGACTATCTCTATTAAGCAATTCACGGGACAGCAGGATGAGATGGAAGTGGCAGAATATTTGTTAAAGAACGGTGAGGTGTTGAAAACAATGAAGATCTATATTATGAATCCTAGATCTACAGGTGAGCCTACAAAAGAAGAGTTATCCAATAAACTTTTAATGTATGAAAAGGGTTCAAAAACTTGTCAAGTTGAAGTTATCTATGATGAAAATTGGACGAAGTATACTAATGTTATAAGCTGTAGTGAGATAAGGGAATCGGTTGAGAAGTATAAGAGACTTTCAAACGTGCGTCTTGTTAACGTTGTAAAAGAATAAGATGACTCTTTTTTATGTTAGTTTGCTTTCTGTTGTATAAGTTTCTTATCAACTGTGTGTATCTTCCTATAACTATGAAATTGTATTAATTATTACTGTGGTGACCTGCATTATCAACAACATGCATGCTTTGAAATTGTAGTCATTCACTCTTGTTATATATTCAACAAAATCATTCACTCTAGTTATATATTCAACAAAGTCACCCAAGACTCATCTGTATGCAAGATTCAGTGGTTGGCAGAATCCACCATTGCCATTGTTTTTGTTATATATCCAAGTCTGTTGAATCCCTTTGAAACTAGAAAATGTATCGGACGCATCAAGCTTCAGACATGAGCCGAGAAGGTCTAAATCCCTACCTCCTCAAGTCATGTATTGCAATGACTCTTTTTACTACTTCCATCATACTATTTCTCCTCACAAAAGTTTGTCCTTGAAATCCATTAGTATACGGCCGACGCTCCTCTTCATCTTTCTCACAATGATGAGAACATAACTTCGTCTTGTAGTACGAATTCATTACCTCACAACCAGTGCCCTCTACTCCAACGAACTTCCATTTGAGTTGTAATATAAGCAAATAGAATATGAACAAGGGGGTTACTATCCTCACATTCTAATTTTCACTATTTCTTACACACTTGCCCTCTCATTTTTCTGTGCTACAGCAGACATTCATTTGAACAGGCCCAAATTCCAAATATCAAGGAAGCCCAGTAACCCATATGAATAAAATAAGAGACAGTTTATCTTCCTTTTCTCTCTGGATGGTCAAAACTCAAAACCCTCATTTACTGTGCGGTAGCTTCCCACATCATTGTTGCAGAGATGATAAAACGCCGTCGTTAGCAATGCCCGTTCGGTTCTCATTTTCTTAGAGTTGGTGTCCTTTCTCAACGATCAGTCACAGCTTTCATTATTCATTCACATATTCTTCCCGGGCTAAAGTATCAGGTACTTGTCTTCATAACTCTACGGCTTCCTTTAAATTTGGTTACGAAGAAAACTGAGAAATATTTGATAAATTCTAAGTGGTACAATTTATCATAACTTTTTGATAAATGGGTATTGCAAAGATTGTACTTTTAAATGCAAAGTTTGTTACTTTTGTTACTGGTTTAGAAATTACCGACTAGAAATACTGCAAGGGAACATGTTAATATTTTCAGTGACATGAAAGGCTTAAACATTTTACTCAGTTACTGAAACACAATGTAGTATGAAATACTACAATGTCACCATGGATTGAGGAGGTTTTTAACAAAGCATCTTGGTACAGGATTTGATGTCAGAGGTTCAAGCAAAAAGAGTTAATAAAGATAGGATCAGTGCACTACCAGATGAAGTCCTTTATCACATCCTTTCGTTCCTTAAAACCGAAGATGTTGTGATGACCATCTTTTTGTCTAGAAGATGGAAGAACATTTGGGCCTCTGTTCCGAGTCTAGATTTCTGTGACCAAGAAAACCCTGACACTATTCCTTTTTCGAGGTTTATTGATAATGTACTCTTCTTCCGTGACTCAACAGACATTCATAAGTTTCGTCTCCATTCCATTAGTGTTGAGGATTTTGATCGTATTTGTGGTTGGATTGGCGCTGCCATTAGGCGCAATGTTGTTGAACTTGATCTTTCTGTTAAGTATTATGGAGGTGATGAGGATCACCAGCAGATCTTTAAGTTGCCTAAGAGTGTTTTCACATGTAAAACTCTGAGGGTTTTGAAATTGTGGTCAAATTTTATTATCAATGCTCCTGAATCAGGGTGTTTCCCGAATCTCAAATCTCTCTGTGTTCATTTTGATCTTCCTGTTAATAACTCAATGGAGAAACTTTTTTCTTGCTGCCCTGTGCTGGAAGATTTGAGCATACATGGAAATCATGGATTTTATGGTTTGAATTTCACCGTATCTGCACCTGAACTGAAGACACTGAAAGTAGAATGGATGACGCATGGTGATTATGAGAGGTGCAACTTTTATGTTGTTGCCCCAAAGCTTGAAAATTTTCATCTCTGGCAGTATCCTTCAACAGACTGTTTTTTGGAGAATGCAAAATCTCTAGTCAGAGTTACTATTTCTCTACAAGACCACTTTGCCGATGAAGACCGTCTCTTTGCTATCCGTGGAACTGCGCTTCTGGCAGTAATTTCCAATGTTAGATACTTGTCTCTTTCAGCACATTGTTTGAAAGTAAGTATGCCTCGAGTTCTTCCAAATATAATTTGATAGAGAGAAATAGAGGAAATATATATAGCTATCTGTTCCTTACTTTGTAGAGAAGAACAGGGAATGGTGGGCATGAGGCCCATCATTTTTATTGCCGTAAAACTTATACATGTTGAAGGAATTAATGAAGGAAATTAAACATTAAATTAGATGTTGGTTTGATAAATTAACAGAATTGCAGTAATTTTTTTTTCATTCTGTTTTTCCCTGCAAAACTAAATGAGGATAGATTTGTGCTTCTCTCCTTCCATGATATTGTAAAGTACATGAGGAAAGACACTTCCCTTGCATTTGAACTAGGACCCTGAACCTTTAGATTGTTGCACACTTGTACTGCTATTTGTTCTTAGTATTCTTTGGCTCTTTGCTTATACCAAACATAGTGTTTGCTACTGAAAGCCTATCTTTCCATTTGGCAATTAATGATCGAATAGTACTTATTGCAAAAGGACTTAGTTTCTGCTTCTTTTTGCATGATCAATATGATTTCTCCATGTAGGGGTGTTGTCTTCCTGTCTTTGATAAGTTGAGCCGATTGGAGCTTGCTCTCTACAGTTGCTATTACTGGGAACTGCTAAAAGAGCTTCTCAGGAGATCACCTAAACTGGAATATCTTGTCTTAGAGCTGAAAGTAAGATATATTTCAACAACATATATATAATATGAATTACATGCAGCTGTTAATGATTCTTATTTCATCCATTGTCTTTAATACTCCTCAGGACTTCATATGCTCCACGGCACCTTCGAGTCATCAATGGAGTCCACCAGAGTCGATACCTATCTGTTTGTTGACGCATCTCAAGACTGTCTCTATAAGGGGATTCAAGGGAAAACTGGATGAGATGGATGTGGCAAAGTATTTGTTAAACAACGGTGAAGTTTTGAAGAAGATGACTTTTTATAGTGAGGATCTTTTGCGTACCAAAGAGGAGTTAAAAATGGAGCTGTCAATGTGTCATTGGGGTTCAAAGACTTGCCAAGTTGAATTTTTCCCGGACCAAAAAGACGAAGGCTTGTCATTTTTAGGTATGCGTTCTTGGGTTTAGGATTGTCACAGAGGTGTCTCGGGTCGATAGGAGTTGAATATATTGGTAGTTGATTGTTCTCTGCTTTATGTATGTGGTTGATTCAATGTCACCGAAATATTATCTCTCATATTCTTTTTCTGAAGATGATTTCTTTCCAATTCATTCATCGTTTGATTTTTCTCTGATTCATGAGTTTCTCCAAAAGCGAAATTTCTTGGGGGATTCTGTTCACTGAAACAGGCCCCAAAAGCTAAAAATGAACAAGGTGGCCCGGTAACTCACAAGGCCCAACTAAGAATAAAGACAGTAAAGATCTTATTTTCACCGATAGTCTCAGTTAGTCAAAACCCTCATATTCAGAATCTTCACACTTGAGAGTTGCAGAAATGGTGAAACGCCGAGGTTAGCATTGCTATTTTGGTTCTCATTTTCATACAGAGGGTGAGACTGTTTGTCAGAGCTTTCAGTATTCACTGACGTCAGGTACTTGTCTTCATAACTCTTTGGCTTTCTTACATCTGTTTGGTTACCCAGAAAAGTTGAAGAAATACATTTTACATTTTTATGGATTTGTTACATCTATAAAGTAGAATTTCGTGCTTAAGTATATGTGAAGATAAATGGGCATCCACAGATTTTATTTTTAAATGCAAAGTTTGTAACTTTTTCAATTCACTTGGGGAAATTATGGACTTGAAATGTTAAAAGAAAATATGTGAAGAGTTTCATGCATATTCCGTTAGTTTCAATTGAAATATAAAGGGACATTACATGTAAAGGGCTTAAATGTTTATCATGTTTTCATTTTCTCAGTACTAAAACATAATGTTGAAATCGTCTTTGAAGTTTCGAGAGTTACCATGGATTTCAATCTGGTTACAGGTTTGATGTCAGAGCTTGAAGCAAAAAGAGTTAAAGATAGAATCAGTGCATTACCAGATGCAGTCCTTTGTCACATCCTTTCATTCCTTGATAGAACAGAAGATGCTGTGACGACCAGCGTTTTGTCCAAAAGATGGAAGAAAATCTGGGCCTCTGTACCCAGTCTTGTCTTTTGCGATGAAGATAACCCGGACTGTGTTTCTTTTGTGAGGTTTGTTGATAATGTACTCTTCTTTCGCAACTCAACAGACATTCGAAAGTTCCATCTGCAGTCTTGCTGTGTTAAGGATTTCGCTCGTATTTATGGTTGGATTGGCACTGCCATAAGGCGTAATGTTGTTGAACTCGATCTTTCTGTAGAGGATTTTGCAGGTGATGATGATCACCCTCGGGTTTTTGAGTTGCCTGAGAGTGTTTTCACATGCAAAACACTGATGGTTTTGGGGTTGTCTTCAAACTTTATTACCAATCCTCCCACTTCAGGGTGTTTCCCAAGCCTCAAGTCTCTCAATGTGCAGATTGACCATCCAGTCAATAAATCTGTGGAGAAGCTTTTTTCTTGCTGCCCTGTACTGGAAAATTTACGCATAGGTGGATCACATGGAATGCAAAGAGATGATCCGATTTTGAATTTTAATGTCTCTGCGCCTGAATTGAAGACGTTAAGAATATATTGGAGTTCATGTGATGTTTATGAGAAGTGCTGCAAGTTTCATATTAATGCCCCGAAGCTTGAAAACTTTCATCTTTGGCAGGATCCTCCTACAGATTGTTTTTTGGAGAATTCAAAAACGTTAGTCAAAGTTACTATTACTCTCTGTGACCCACTCCATGACAATTCTGCAGAAGCAGATCATCGCTTTGCTATCCGTGGAACTGCTCTTCTGGCAGGAATATCTAGTGCTAGGTCCTTGTATCTTTCAGCACATCGTTTGAAAGTAAGTATGCCCTAACTTCTTCCTTGCACTATATTTGGTATAGGAAGGGAAAAAATGTGTGGTTGGAAAAGAGGAAGAACAGATACAGTTACCTTCTTTTGATAAACAGGAACAGGAAGAGTGAGGCACATCATTTTTATCCTTAAAAGTTGTACAGTTTGATGGAATCAACGAAATTTAAGTAGTAATTTGATGTTGGTTTGAAAGTATTAAATTTGTAATTTGCCCTTTTTATTATTATTTTTTCATAAAATACCAAATGAGTAAAGGTATATGCACCTCTCCTTCCATGATATTGTAGTACTGGAGACAAACACATCCCTTGCATTAAGATTGGTTCCTCTACTTGTGTCTTTATTGTTCCTATCATTCTTTATTTGTACCTTATAAAGTCTTTGTAAAATAATAAAAAATATCAACCAAGTGTTTGTTGGATTGTGGCAATTAAGATTAAAGTTGTATATTGTGCATAACTTAGAAAATGTTCAATTTCTGCATAAGTATTATTCTTATTAATAAGTTTTCTCTGCTGTAGAAATGTTGTCTGCCTACTTTTGACAAGTTGAGCAGATTGGAGTTGATTCTTTACAATTGCTATTACTGGGAATTGCTGAAAGAGTTGCTCAAGAGATCACCTAATCTGGAAAGGCTCGTCTTGGAACTTAATGTAAGCTGAGTTTCAACTTATGCTGCATGATACCATTTGCATCAAGCCCTTTATGATTCTTATTTAGTCCATTCTTTAAATAATTTCCAGGAATGCAAGTGTGGAGAATCCTCGGATCATCAATGGATCCCACCACGGTTTGTGCCTAGTTGTTTGCTGTCACAACTCAAGACTATCTCTGTAAGGGGATTCAAGGGCAAAGTAGATGAGATGGATGTGGCAAAGTATTTGTTGGAAAATGGGGAAGGTTTGAAGAAGATGACTATTTACTATAATGATCATCTGTGCATGAAAGAAGAGTTGCACAAGCAATTCTCAATGTTTCAGTGGGGTTCAGTGACTTGTCAAGTTGAACTTTTCGCAGACATAAGAGAAGCAAATTGTGCTTCTTTCGGTATGTTCTAGGATCAATTTCACAACGGTAGATGTATCGTCAGTATTGGTACAAGTTGAATCTATTTGTGGTTGATCGTTTTCCATTGTATAACTATCTCTGTTTAGCTTCGTAACTCATTGTGACATATCATGGTCCAATTTGCAATGGAAAAAGTATGTTTGCTTTTACCAACTCGACCACTTGTGGTGGTTGGAAAAAGTAAGTGTTAAATTCAATGTCATTGAACTATTATTTTCCTCTCCATTTATGTAAATGGCCAAGTAAAAAAATGAGCACTCTCGCTCTCTCTTCCTTACGGCGGCTAACCCTAGGGTTTGGCCGTCCGTTTTCTTTGGCTTGCGTCTATGATGTTCGCGGTCACTGCCCGGCGAGTCCTCTGGATTCGTGTACCTCTCCCTTCCAACCTTCCGGTTGCGGCACTCTCCTTTCGTCGGTTTATCGGTGGGATCCTCCCACTTCGGGTTTCTCTCGTGCCTGTGCTGCCCCATACAGTGATGGTGACGGACGGCGGTGTCGAGGTTTGGTGGATCCAAACCAGATGTGGGATCCGGGATCTACCCAGTGGAGGCGCCCGGTAAGAGGTCCGATCGGATTTTCTTCGGCGAAAGCAAATCGGCTCCGGGCTATTGCTGCGATCCGGCGATGGTTGGAGAAGCTGCTTTCGATCTCTCTACGTCAATGGCGATCCTGGTTGTCGTGGGCATGGACCAAGACTTCAGGCCTTTTGGGTGAAGGCTGGAGGCGTCGTAGTTGGGCCCTTTGGTTGCAGGGGGATCCCCGGTCCTGTCTTGGCCAGGGGATGGCAGCGGTGGGGCAGTGCGGCTCGGCGTCATGGCGGTGCGGCTCAGGCGGGGTGCCCTGCATTTCGGGTGTCCAGAGCTGGGTTGGAGTGAGGGTGCCCAAGTTGCTGGGTGCCTACATTGCTTCAGGCCGGATTTGGTCAGACCTTATTGCTTCAGGCCGGATTTGGATCCGGATCTGGGATCCAGGAAACTTTCAATTCCGGATCTTGGATCCGAGTCAGCTGCTCTCTTTGCTCTGGTATTGGTTCTGGTTCTTAGGAGTTCGTTTGCTAATTTTCGAGTTTTTGACACCCTCGGTTACTTTCGAACTCCTGGTGAGCATATCACCGGTTACGGTTACGGTTACGGTTACTATCACATTTACACTGCTTTCGTGACATGTGCAGTGCAGCGATGTCGTTCGGCATCAAGTCACATCCTGGTTACCTCCCATTTCAGATGCTTCTATGCATCTTGTTATCTTTTATTCTTCTATTGTCATTATAGATGCTTTTGTGCATCTTGTTATGCTTTTTTGTTTTATTTCCATGTACTCTTTAGTTTCACTTAATATAGTTTGTCGTCTTCCCTTCAAAAAAAAAAAAATGTAAATGGTCAAGTAGGAAATTTAAAGGTGGAATGTAGGATCTTGAGCTCTGAAACTAATGAGATACATATTGTGTTTGTGGTTGGCGTAACGCAATGAAATAGGTAATCTATCCTATTTTTGGTTGAATGATGAATACTTCATCCCATGTTTGGTTAACTATCCGATGGGAATGAACATATAATTAACGAAATAAATAAATACCTATTCTATAAAACATTACCATAATGATAATTTTATCTTAACAAATATACAAATATAAACATATCGTTTCAACTCAAAATGAATGTGAAAGGTCCACATTTCAGAGTTACATATGAAGAGATGGTGGCTCTCCTAGTTCTCATTTTCTTATTCATCCATGGAGAACATGTGAGTTAATCAGGGTATATCAAAGTGTAATGTCTAATATGTTATTCTCTATACTAGTTCTTGGTTCTGTTTGTTTCCATTGAATAACTTTCCTCAAGAAAGTAGAATGTGATCGATGCTGAATTGTTAATGATAAGAAATCATTAGTGTATTCAAGGCAAACTTGCTAAACTTTTTATTGACTTGTCAATTCCTGAGAGAAATCAATAGCGTAAATCTCTTGTCTCCATTTTGTTATAATACATTTTCCTCTGCTCAGTTTCATTGAATTCTTAAGCATAGAAAGCTTCTTAAGCTATCAAACTTACAAGGGCTGTCTGCAGTTTCACAGTGTTTCGTAGTATCAGTGTAGAAATGGAGGATTCAAAGTCAAAGCATCAAGCAGGAGCCGAAGTTAAAGATAGGATCAGTGCATTACCGGATGCAGTTTTGTGCCACATACTTTCTTCCCTTCAAACAAAAAATGCTGTGAGGACGGGCATTTTGTCACCAAGATGGAAGAACATTTGGTTTTCTATTCACAACTAGACTTCCATGATAGAGATTTTAAAGACTGCCAGTTTTTTGACGTTTGTTGAGCGTGTACTTTTCTTCCGCAACTCATCAGACATTCAAAAATTTCTTCTTCACTGCTCCATGGATAAGGATTACTCTCGTATTTATGGTTGGATTCTTACTGCCATTAGATGTAACGTTGTTGAACTTGATCTCCGTGTTGATCCACAAGGAAGCCAAATTTTTGAGTTGCCTAGCAGCCTTTTTGTGTGCCAGACACTGACAGTTTTGAAGCTAATGTCACATTTTATTACCAACACTCCTGCCTTATGAGGCAGGGGTGGTGTTTCCCTAATCTGAAATGTCTCCTTGTTACAGTTTATTTGCGTAAAGATAATGACTTTATGTTGAAGCTGTTTACAAAGTGTCCTATACTTGAAGAGTTTACTATACGGGGTTTTCTTCAAGCAGATATTGTTCTGAATGTCAACATGTTCGGCGCCTAGACTGAAGATTCTAAGAATGAACTTTGGCAGCAAGCCAGCAATGATGATCATGAGGCGTACAACTTCTTTTTTTTGATGTCCCAAGCTTTAATACCTTGATCTTGCGGAGGATTTCTTGTCAAATTATTTTTTGAGGAGTGAAAATTCCCTAGTCAGAGCTATTCTTGATCTCTATGATCCAATATCAAGTGTCGAACCCACCTTTCCTACTCGCGTATCTGCACTTCTGGCAGGTGTATCCAATGTGAAGTATCTGTCTCTCTGTGTTCATCGTTTTAAGGCAAGTACAACCCATATTGCTCTGAATTTGTATTATGCTTCATTAATTAGTACATGTTTAATATTTGCATTAGGTCTGTTTGATTGATACCTAATTTTTCGGTGAAGGTTGGTCATCTGCCTGCTTTTAATAATCTGACCAAATTGAAGTTGGTTCTTCTTGAATGCTTTCCCTGGGAATTGCTAACGCGGATACTCGGGAGATCACCTCATCTGGAGCTTCTTGTCTTAGAGCATAGTGTAAGATGTGTTTCTCTTATGATACATGAAACCAAAATGCAGTTGTTATTCTCAATCATTTTCGTTAATTCTTTTGCATATAGTCAGCTCACTAGTTGTGATGATGATGACTCGGAGTATGACTCAGAACATAAAGAACCCCCCAAGCCTCGATGGCATCCCCCACAGGTTGTGCCTATTTGTTTAGTGTCAAACCTCAAGACTGTCTCCATCAAGGGATTCAAGGGACAGGTGCATGCAATGGAAGTGGCAAAATATTTCCTGAGGAATGGTGCAGTTTTGAAGAAAATAACAATTTCCAAAGCTCCTCTGTGTGAAGAAAATCAGGTCCCCATATGAGGAACTTTTAATGGTTCCAAGGGTTTCAAAGGCTTGTACAGTTGATATTTATTAAGATGAAAATTTTGGATTTTATTTTCTATGTGCAATTAATGGGGATGTTATAACATCCCCATTAATGATTGAGGATGAATCGATCTATGCTCTTTTTCTTTCCAATAATTAAAATTTCTTAGCAATTTTCTTGAATCTGATTCTACTCTTTGGGAATTCGATTCTGATTCCATCCATCAAGCAGATATAGCCAGTAATACAATCAGATAGATTGTTCCTGTCCATAAACTCCATAACCTTAACAAAACAAAAGGCTAATAGACAAGATCAGTGCCATTGCGCTTCACCCACCTAGGAAAGAAACATGAACAAGGACAAGGACGCTTGCTATACTGGTTATTAGTTTTTCAGTTTTCCTGGTCCTGGTAGGAAAGCACCTTTTCATCTAGGGTGGACTTTTTGAAAACTGACAGTTAGACCGAACTAATCGAACCTGACAGACTCTTTGCAGTGTAGTTTTCGGATAGTGCTTAAGATGAATAAAAAAAAAAAAACGAAATGAACCATTAGAAACTACTTTGTCCCATTGTTTTTAGTACTCTCAATGGTAGGCTCTTAAACATTGGATTACCATCAACTATTCTTCAATTCCTATAACTTATTTTAATCTCTAGTCAATTGTAGAAGATTTTGCTTGCCTTTTTATCTTCTAATGCATATTCTTCACTCCAATTTACAAGTACTAAAACTACTAATCATATCATTTACAGTTGTCTATAAAAAATTTCGTCAAAAATAGGGATCAATCTGTAAAATTCAATGCAGTGAAAAAATAACCAAAATAGAACATAACCGAATCACTACAACCAAAATTTTCGTCCAATTTCAATAGAAACCCGATGAACCGAGTGTCCGAGTCCATAAAGTGTGATAGCTCGATAAATTTACATTGCCACGCAGGAGGTCTCCATGTGGTATTATTGGCCCAATATCAATTACGATTTCTCTAGAAAATAAACTTTGACAGGCCCAAAACCCAAACAAAATTCATGATACAGAACGCCCAGGTTCACAAGACACAACCTCGCCCTCAAAAAAAAAAAAAAAAAAAAAACTAGGGAAGCGTTAACGAACAGAAAACTCTTATGCTCTCTCTAGGTTTTCAGCAACCGATCAGAATACCCGGCCGACCTTAGTTAGAAGCTCTTAAAAGGTACTTTTCTTCCTTGCCAGTTGTTTGGTTCCAAACAAAATTGATCGAAATAGGAATAAAAGAGGCAATACCTACCCATGGCCTTTTTGTTCCTTGACTTTGATAAAATGCATGCATATTTTTCGGTGATAGGTAGAAGTGTAATCGTTTTAATCTAAAACTGAGAAAAGTTATGGAAACTTTTTTAGAGTGAATGTTGTTCCTGTATCGATTTATGGTATGCAAATATATTGTTTTTACTATCGGTTCTGTTTGTTCCGTGACTTCCGTCTAACAAAACAAGTAGCGGTTTACTTTGGAGAAATGTATGTTCATCTGCTACCAAATTTCTAACTGTTCCTGCAATTTGACTGTGTCTTTTAGCATCAGGGAGAAATGAAACCGAAGACAAAGCGTCAACGGAGAGTTTCAGATAGGGTCAGTGGGTTACCAGAACATGATAGGATTAGTGGATTACCAGATGCGCTTCTTTGTCACATACTTTCTTTCCTTCAAACAATCTATGCTGTGAGGACCTGTGTTTTGTCCACAAGATGGAATAATATATGGGAGTCTGTTCCTAATTTGGACTTCGACAGTGGCCCTTTTCGTGAATCTGCTAAATTGAAGACGGTTGGTGATCATGTACTTTTCTTTCGTAACTCATCAAACATTCAAAGATTTCGTCTTAATTGGAATTATAATGGTATTGATCAGTCTTGTATTAATGGTTGGATCCACACTGCCATGAAGCGTAATGTTGTTGAACTCGATCTTTTTGTTAATAGTAGACTTCATTGCCATTTTTTTGAGTTGCTCAAAAGCATGCATCTTCATGTGCAAGACACTCATGATTCTGAAGCTGAGATCAAACTTCATTGCCAATAATATTACTTCATCAGGGTGTTTCCCAAATCTCAAATTTCTCCATGTTACAGTCACTGGCGGACGCACGTTGGGACGAGTGGGGGCTGCTGCCACCAGTGAATTTTTTTCATTTGCTCAACAGCTTCATATATATATACTATGTTCATCGGTTTTGCCCCCAGAAGAAGAGGAATATGCTGCCCCATGACTTGACTATTGTGTAATCTGCTGCCTCACAGCAATGCAATTAAACTAAGGAAACTTACACGTGTAAATGTATGCAACCATTTGGCTTGTCTACAAGTCTGCAAGTCTGTCTCTTCTTAATTTTATATTTCTACTCTATAAGAGTTTCACAGGTGCATGATTTCATAATTAATCAGTTTTAACTTTTTTTTTTTTTTAAGAACTACATGATGATCACTAACATTAAATTGTAATAAGGTGGGGTGGTAAGTGTCACACCCCGAATTCTGAATTTAAGTAATTCATATTCGAAGCATGAACCTCAAATACCCTGTTTATAATCTCAGAATTTTTTTCTCAAAATCAACTGCACATTACACCTCTCGATAATTACATAAACCAAATCCTCAAGCTACTTATTACAGTACACTCTCACCAAAACAAATTATAAAGCTCAAGAGAGCACAATTCTCCTCACAAAACAAATGCTATAAATCTAATACTAATACTCTAAACCGCACGATCACTGCCCTGATTCTCCTGACCTGTAAGACTACCCGCTACACAATTTGAATAGTGTACCGGGAGTTGCAACAACACAAAACCCGGTGAGCTTTTGACAGCCCGTATGAGTAAACAAGAAAGAACTGTTTATTTATTCAATTATATTTATTATAACTCAAGTAAACAATCAACACACTCACAAGGTAACTCCAAAAATCACAGAAACATATAAGTATATTCTCGATGCTTTCTTTTAAAACTCAACATTTGACTGATCACAACCAACAAATATTGCAACATTAATATGTGAAATAACATTATAGCAAAGCATGCTTGATTCTCTTTTCACTAACACCTTCACATATTAACAATATATCACAAATAGATATTTGATCAAAATAATATAAGTACACTTTTCTTTTTAGTGAATTTTCGGATTAACTGGTAACAAATCATAAATACAAGTGCTAGGGTCCAACGTACTATACCCAAAGCACGAGTAAGCCAGGTTGACTGGTAACAAATCACAAATCCACGTACTAGGGTCCAACGTACTATACCCAAAGCACGGGAAAGCCGCAGCATACCAGGGTCCAACGTACTATACCCAAGTATGTATACTCAAAGTAAGCAACCTTCCTAAGAGTATAATAGTGCACTATCTGTAGGGACTAGGGCCCAAGGCTAACTTCCACATAACACCAAAACACGTTTACCAGTAATTCACTTAAGCACGGGGTAGTAGATAACACCCGACTTCACAATTGTACTTCTCAGACATAATCAAAATCACCAAAATACAATCTTTATGATTTATAGATCGTATATATGTATATGTACACCCACATAAAGAGACATATTATTTCAAGACAAATCTTTACTTCTTAAAATAATTTCCACATATTCACCATTGGGTATATAAAATAGCTTTCACACCACATGATCAACATTTCATTATTCAACAATTAAATGCGAGATTAATAGCTTGAATAATATCCAATTCATTCTCAATCATTTCATCACACCAATCACACGTCAACTAATATATATATTCCACGTAAATATATATATACGTAATCATCCGCTCAGGGATGACCACTAATACCAACTATAGTTCAAGCATAAAAACCGTGAAATTCATTTGTATAATAAAATCATTTTACTTACCTATGGACCGTAGTTGATCAAGTCCATATGATTTAAAACAAATATTTATTCCACAAATATTTTCACACAATTGCGACCAAAATAAAGTAATTAAATTTATTCAGTTCGTAATATGAACCACGTGAGATTTACTCACCTCTAATCCAGCTGCGTCTTCTTAACAGCTAAAACAACAATTTTCCCGAATTGTCCGCCAAATCAATCCGTCGATAACCTAATCCAATAATGATCTTAACTTAGCCAACAACTCATAAATGTAATTAAACGACGATCCAACGCTCAGATTCAAATTAAACGATGATCCAACGGTCGGATCTGAATTTAATGATGATCCAACGGTCGGATCCTCACGGATCGCCTTTAGGATCATCCTCCAAAATTATCACGAAGATCCAACGGTCAGACCTTCCTGAATCGCCTTTACTAACATCTCCACAAAATTATACGAAAATCCGACGGTCGGATTCTCACGAATCGCCTTCCGAATTACTATTTCTCAATTATACGAAGATCCAACGGTCGGATCTTCGCCCGTGACCTCACAAAGTCACCGGGACAGTCATACGATCAACATATTAAAATTTGAAGTAAAACCGATGGTCTGATCTTCGCAGATCGTAAACCGAAGATAAAACGTAAAAACCGTAAATAGTAACGTAAAAACGTAAATCCACTATTTATCAACTTTTTCTAACATGACCAAGTTATATATCAAAACGCTCGTATGGATGCATAGATCATCGCCTAGATAATGAAAACTCGAAATATGGTCTGATACGCCGCCACAAGCGGTGGTCAGTGGGCGGTCAACGCGGCGGTCAACGCCGGTCAACCACCTCCGATGGCAAAGTGACCAACTACAAACTGGTTCAAAATGAAAGGGTGATCGACTTCCATACCTGGAGCTAAGTCTGGTTTGGCCTAGATCGTCCTAGATCAAGCTTTGAAGTTGGATTAATCCGGAGCGTCTGATCTGATTCCAGATTGAATCAGAGCCGTCGAAAAAAGTCAAACCTTGATCAAGCGCTCTACACCCAAAATCGTCATGCAAGGCTTATATGGGGATGATCAGGGGGAGGAGGAGATCACGAAAATGGGGAGGATCGGCCCGTGCAACGCCGGCACGGCCAAGATCCGATCGGGTCAAAAGCTAGGCTCGGGGGGGGCTTCGATCCACGTCTGGGGGCAGCGGCGGTGCAAGGGGAGGCCACCAGGCGGCTGGGCGTGGCACGGCGAGTCCGGAGAGGGCCGGGTCGTGGCCGGAGGACGCCGGGAAGTGCCCTTTCCGGCCGGGTCGGGTCGGCGGAAACCCGGCGGGTCTGAGGCCGAGAGAGAGAGAGAATCGCTGGAATGGGGGACTGTTCAGCAAAATAGATTTTATTTCGTCCTTAATGAAAAAAAATCCGAAAACTTCATATTTATAGAAAATTCCCAATTTTCAAAAATTCATAACTTATTCATACGAACTCCGAATATTGCGTTCCACATATCCACGAAATCGTATCGACGAGCTCTACAACTTTCATAAAGGAAGTTCTTCCAAATTTTGAACGTATAAAAAGCCAATTTCCACGAGCCCCTAAATAACGTTCGTTTTCGAAAATAAAATCGTTTGAACTAATTCCACAACTTTTCCAAGCTTCGTACTCGCTCCCACTATCGTAAAATCATTTCTAAAAATTCATGGAATTTAATTTGGATTTTTCGGGGTATTACAGTAAGGCTTTGGTCTCTCATTTGAGAGGTCAGGAGTCTGAGCTCTATCAAATGTAACACTGGGTTTCTTTTTAATGCATGATGATTTTGTATTTTCATTTTTTTGTTTTGCTAGGAAATATAGTAAGTGTACTTTATGGTAAATAGATAGAAATAAAATATGTGTCAAGAAATATATTGATTTAAAGTTAGTTTATCTGTTAGGAAGTTAGAATATGTAATCATTGAAAATATTATTAATGTCGAAAGATTGAAAAATTATGTTTCATTCATTGTAGTATTTTATATTTGTTTGTTCAACCTTTTTTTTTGCCCCCACTCACAAAAATTTATGCGTCCGCCACTGGAACTTACAGTTGATCATTTTATTTGTATTGACTCAATGGTTAAGTTCTTCTCTCTAGCTGCCCGGTACTTGAAGATTTGACTATAGACGGTCACCTTACATGGAGTGTTTCTGTTTTAGAAATTGCTGCCCCTGCACTGAAGACACTAAGGTCATCTCCAACCAGAAGGGCTAAGATTTTAGCTCTAAATTATATACTATTCATCGATGTGACATCAATCATCTCCAACATGTCAAGGCTAAATTATAGCCCTAAAATATATTTTGAATATGTTATGTGTGTGTGTGTGTGTTCTTATTTTTTACAAGATTCTTATTTGTAGTAATTGAAATCATTTTTATGATAAAAAATATTTTTTCAGTTGTACTTTTGAAATTCCATGTGTTGCTTCACGAGCAATGTTGTAGATTTCTTATATGATTTTATATATAGGGCATAGGTTATCTTGATAATATATTTTTATATTCTTGGATATGACAAGTGTTTGCATTTTCTTACTTTCTTTATTTCCTTTTTAAATGCTTGTTGCCTTGTTTTAGATTTCTTATACGATTTTATATATGTGGCATAGGTTATCTTGATGGAATATTTTTAAATTCTCGGATATGACAAGTGTTTGCATTTTCTTATTTTCTTTTGTTCCTTTTTAAATGCTTTTGCCATGAATAAAATAAAGAGAAATTTTAAATACACACCCCTAATCACTTAATACACATCCCTATTATTTTATATTTCAAATTAAATTTAAAAAACCCTAAGGTGACCTTGCCACCAGAAACCCTAAGGCGACCTTGCCACCAGAAACGCGCCACCGATGCGCTGCCATTACTGCCAATATGTTGCAGTGCAAGATTCTGACATGGAATATATATTGTCGAGGAATTGTGAACCATGAAACACAAAGGGCCCTCTTGAAGTTCAAGCAAAAAACCCTAGCTTGATTTTTCTTTCTGAGACCTTAGCGCAACCAAACATTCTTGATACTTTGAGGATTCGACTGGGATTTGCGGGGTGTATTTGCTACCCAGAGAAGGAGGAATCTCAAGGTGTTGCGTTGTTATGGAGCGCGGACACTCCAGTTAATCTTCGAACCTCATCTTGGAGAAGGAATGCTCTGTTTTGGTTGCTGGTTTCGGCAGAGAGAGAGAGAGTGAGAGAGAGCGAGAGAGAGTGTGAGCCTTTGCTGGTGTCGGTCGTTCACTCAACCACCGAGCTCGAAGAAGAAGCAGACCCAGAAGAAGATTTAAAAAAAAAATTGGTGATGAGATTTAACATCAGGGTCATTTTGGTCTTTTCTCTTTCTTTTTGTTTCTGACTTGTTTGCCACGTCAGTAAACAGACGGAACTGTTGGATTTTTTTGACGGAAGTATCACGTTGATGCCAATTTAGGTCTTTGGGTATCACATTGATACTTTTGAGAGTTCGGGTATCAAATTGACCTTGGCAGAATAGTTTGGGGACGGTAGCTGAATTTTTCTCTTAAGAATATATATTTCTTCCTAGAAGGCCATGTCAAAGGAATTGCGTGCCAATTTGACCTTTCAAATGACTGACTCCTTGAACAACTAAATCAACTTAAGTATCAGTAAATCAATTAACGTCTTTGTGGAATGAACTCAAAAGTCGCAGTTATTTTTTTGGGACTATTCAAAAGTCGCAGTTGTATAAATAGGGAAGCGTTAAGGAAGTGAAAAATGAAAACTCTTCCGCTGTCTAGTCTCTCTAGGTCTTCAGCAACCGATCAGAGTACCGGCCGTCCTCAGCGTACTTTTCTTCCTTTTGTTCCTCGACTTGGAGAACATGCATGTATGTTTATTTTGTTGATATATAGATGAAAATGTAATAGCTGTTATTGTTTCATCTAAAACTGAGAAATTATTAAGGTCAATTTTTATGTTTTGTTGGAGCTGATACAATTTCTATTTGTAGAGTAAATGTTGTTCCTGTATCAATTCACCGTATGCAAATATACATATTGTTTTCACTCTCGTTTTTATTTACTTTGGAGAACGCATGTTCATCTTTAGTTTCATGAAATTTTGTATTTAAAAGCTTCTAAGCTACCAAATTTTTCTACTTTGCTTACAGTTTGATGATGTCTTTTAGAATCGGGGAGAAATGAAACCGAAGACAAAGCGTCAAAGGAGAGATCCAGATAGGACCGGTGGATTAGCTGGTCAAGATAGGATTAGTGGATTACCGGATGCACTTCTTTGCCACATACTTTCCTTCCTTCAGACAATATACGCTGTGAGGACCTGTGTTCTGTCTAGGAGATGGAAGAACATATGGGAGTCTGTTCCTACTTTGGACTTCGACTATGGTCCTTTCCGTAAATCTCTTAAATTGAAGACTATTGCTGATTATGTACTTTCCTTACGTAACTCATCAAGCATTCAAAAATTTCGTCTTAATTGGAATTATAATGGTATTGATCAGTCTTGTATTTATCGTTGGATCCACACTGCCATCAAGCGTAATGTAGTTGAACTTGATCTTCTTGTTTATAGTAGACTTCATTGCCATATTTTTGAGTTGCGCGAAAGCATCTTAATGTGCAAGACACTCATAATTTTGAAGCTGAGATCAAACTTCATTGCCAATCTTCCTGCATCAGGGTGTTTCCCGAGCCTCAAGTTTCTCCATGTTACAGTTAATCCTTATAGTTGTAGTGACTCAATGGTTGAGCTCTTCTCTAGCTGCTGTTTGTACCCACATTTGCATGTCCACTCAGACATAGCTAATGTGCATAGTTAGATTGATTTCTAATTACAATGAGCTGCTCAAAAGGTAATTGGGCCAGTAGCCAGAAATGTTGGCCGATGAATAATTGGACACTTCGTTTGGTCCAAGTCGAGTCGGACAAAGTTAGGCCATTGGTTATCAGCCGGCCTGTAGTCGTCAATTTAAAAAGAAACTTATTGTCTAAAAGCCCATCGGCCGATTGTTCAAATCCCTCTAGTCAGTTTCCAACTCGAACTCAACTTAGAAAGATAATAGCCGATGTAGTTAGTAGTTCAACCAAATTGAAATTCGTTAGCCGATGAAAAGAGTTCAATCCAAGATAGTCTACTTCAAGATTAATTGCAGCCGTTGATGACAACCATCAGAGCCGATTCAGATAGAGTCCAACGTCAAGTCAGCCGACGATAAGTATTGAAGCCAAAGCAAGATAGAGTCACTGCGCCAAGAGGAGGCCGAAATCCACTCAACTTCAAAGAGCCAAGAGATGAGTTCAAGTCACAAAAGCAGCCAATATATAAAGAAGCATCGACAGAAGACAACACACACAACTCCAGAAACTCAAGCCATCAAGCTTTTCTCTTTCGTTTTACCTTTTGCTTAGGTAGAAGTTCCGTCTGTTTCCCTAGTTTATTTGCTCTGCTAGTTACAATTTCAGTTGCTTTAATTCCTTGTAGCCTAGTATCGATTTTGAATTGTTCTCTTTGTTTTCTTTCAAACAATAGTTAATAATTTTCAGCCGTTCCTTATTGTCTTTATGCTTTATTTGTTTGATCATGTTATTTACTGTTCGTAGTCGCATAGTAGCTATTAATCTCGAAGATTTCATTCGTTACGAGTTCACTTTTACTGTTACTTGTTATTACTTGGATCCAATTGATTTAAGCCCTGTGACCAGACAATTCATATTCACTCACACTCTCACAACTACACCCAATTCACCCGACCTTCAGCCATCAAGTCCTTGATCCAAAGGCAGCGAACTATCGGCCGAGAATCAGTTCCTTCCTCGGCCAACAATTGCTTGATAAGTCAGAACTACATCTACTACAACTACAATTGCACACTTGGCCTTCTGGCCGTGTGCTGGCACGCCCCGCAATCTACTCACCAAGAAGGACATTTGTTCCTTGATCTCTCGGCTTTCTGGCCGAGGTGATTTTTAGAGGCAACAGCTGCCCGATACTTGAAGACTTAACTATAGACGGTTACCTTGATTGGAGTGTTTATGTTTTAGAAGTTCCTGCCCCTGCAGTGAAGACACTACGAATATGTTGCAATACTAGGGGTTGTAAGTACAAGTATTTGATTAATTGCCCAAAGCTTGAAAACCTTGTTCTGAAAGGGAATGCTTTGAGAAAGTATTGTTTGGGCCAAGCAGAATCCCTAGTCAAAGCCAGTGTTGAGCTACTTCACCATCGTTCAAATAGCCGAGTTGATTCGCTTGTGACAGGAGTATCCAGTGTCAAATTTTTGTGTCTATCTGCTAATTGTTTCGAGGTATGGTCTAATTAGTCTTTATTTCCTTCTACTTACAAATCCTATTTATCTACTTATTCTTTCTTCTGCAAAATACAGTACTGTCTGGCTGTGACTAAAAGTCTAAAACCATATATTTTGCATAATGTTATGATTTGAAATTAAATATTTTGCATGAGTATTTGTAAATATTCAATATATGTTTTCATGAAGGTTGGTTCTCTGCCTGCTTTTGATAGTTTGAGCAAATTGAAGTTGGTGGTTCACAAATGCTTTCCCAGGAAATTGCTAACGGAGTTACTTAGCAGATCACCTCATCTGCAGTATCTTATCTTAGAACATAATGTAAGATGTGTTTCTTTTGTGATACTTGTGACCAATTAACGTGCGGTTTTCATTGATACTTGATCGTTCCATTGATTCTTTTGATTATTGGTCAGGACACTAGTGTTAATGAAAAAGAATCCAAGTATGGAGCAGACTCAGAACCTGATGAATGCCCGAAGCTGCGATGGCGTGCACCAGAGCTTGTGCCGAGTTGTTTAGAATCAAACCTCGAGACTATCTCCATTGAGGGATTCAAGGGGCAGCTGAATACAATGGAAGTGGCTAAATATTTCTTGAGGAATGGTGAAGTTTTGAAGAAGATGACGTTTTCTTCACATCCTTTGTGTGAAGAAAAGCAGGCGTTACACAAAGAGCTTTTAATGGTTCCAAAGGTTTCAAAGGCTTGTGTAGTTGATTTTGTCTAAGATGAAGCTTTTGGTTTTGAAAAGACTATTTTCTGAAGTGTTGCGTTTCTTTCTTTGAGACGGATTCTGTTTTCACAGTTGTAAAAGCATCTTCTCTGTGAGTGAAGGTGAATCTACACTTGTTCGATTTAAATTTTTTATCAATCCTCTTTAACTTCTGTTAACAAGTAGAACTTGTTTAATACTTTAAGGTCTGGAAAACCCAAGTCTCCTTCCATCTTCGTTAGACATCAAACTTGCCATTGTAGCCAATGAATTCCTCTGCCATGAGGAGTGACCAAAAGAACTTTGAATCCCAAACACTGAAAAATAAGAGGCAAATTTAAATCAAGGCATCATACCCACAGAGGCCCAAATCTAAAAGCCCAAAGCCCAAAACAAACAATGAAAGTTCCATTGGGGAAAGCACCGGAGGCTTCCCTTCTTCTCTTCCTCCCTTTGTTTAGGTTTTCTCTGCTCCATTTCTTTTCTTAGCAGCCGAGCCGATCACCCCCTACTGGTCAGTGGTCACTGACACTATTATTTTTCTGGGTGACATCAAAGGGTACTTTTCTTCCTTATACTTTATTTGTTTACCATGAACATTGAGCAAAATAGGAACATAAATTGCAGTTATCTCCCTTTGTGTTCCTAAAGAAAATGCATGAAATTTTTTGTATGCATGAAAATACATAAATGGTTTTCAATTTAACCAGTTTAGAACATGCAGTAATTACCTTTTATATTGTTTATCTCTGAAGAATGTATGATTTTTATTTCTAGAGAAAATATAGTTTCCTCTGTCAAAAACTGTTCTTGAGAGAGTAGTATGGTGCCCATTTTTCATTTGGAAAATTTGGAATTGAAAACTCAAGACAAAATACGTTTACTTTCGAGCAGTTCCCTTGTCCTTGAAATGTATGTTCATCTGTTACAATTTCATCGTAAGCTTACATATTAAAGCTTAGAACTACCAACTGTTCATGCAATGTGACCATGTGTTTTAGCATCAGGACAAATGAATTCAAAGTCAAAGCGTCATTTGAGAGCTCCAGATAGGATCAGTGGGTTATCAGATGCACTTCTTTGGCACATACTTTCGTTTGTTGAAACACAAGATGCTGTGAGGACCTGTATTCTGTCTACAAGATGGAAGAACATATGGGCATCTGTTCCTACTCTAGACTTTGACCCGAGCTGTTTTCGTTACCCTTCTAAATTTTTGGCATTTGTTGATCATGTACTTCTCTTACGTTATTCATCAAACATTCAAAAGTTTCGGCTTCATTGGGAAGGTATTAATGTGGATGACTATCGTATTCATGCTTGGATTCATGCTGCCATTAGGCGCAACGTTGTTGAACTTGATCTCTGTGCTGGGTATTCAGATGAAACCAGGATTTTTGAGTTGCCTAAAAGCCTTGTCATGTGCAAAACACTGGTAATGTTGAGGTTGACATCACAATTTATTACCAGTATTCCTGCATCAGGGTGTTTCCCTAGTCTGAAGTCCCTCCATGTTACATTGCATGTCAAAGTTAATAAATCAATTTTTGATGTTTTGTCCAACTGCCCGATACTTGAAGATTTGACTATGGACGGTTCTCTTCAAGACATGAATCCCTTGAATTTAATAATTACTGCCCCTGCACTGAAGACACTAAGAATATGGTTCTATGTTGGTTTTGGTAGCTACTGCTATTTTATTAATTGCCCAAAGCTTGAAAATTTTTATGTGACAGAGGATTTTCCGTCAACATATTATTTGAAGGAAGCAAAATCCCTAGTCAAAGCCAGTATTTATCTACGTCGGCATTGTTCAAATGAACAACCTGGTTTTTACCGTGTGACTGAGCTTTTGGCAGAAGTATCCAATGTTACATATTTATGTCTTTTAGCTCATTGTTTTGAGGTAAGTATGGCCTGAGTTCCTTCCCTTATACTGTTTGGTAGGCAAGATTATAGGATACATTTTCTTTGAAAAGGAAGAGTGGAGGGGAGTGCATGTTGCGAGTAATCATTCTCATGATCCAATAGGAAGTAAAGGAATGAAATAAATCAACTTGTACATTTTCTCTAATTTTAATGTTTTTTTTTTTTTTTTTTTTTTTTTTTCAGTAGGTTTCTTATCCACTTTGCTGTACATTCTCCCCATTGTTAATAAAATTCTGTTTCCTATCCAAAAGAAGAAAAAAAATCAAGTAGTAACTTGTGACTAGTTCTTGGTTTGGAAAGGCAAAACTGAAAATATAGGAGTGTGATTAAATCAGAAGATTCTTTATGCCCTCATACATACCTGAGGGAAAGATATCTCTTCTATCTCCGCATTTTATACTGTTTTACCCTCTTCTATTCATCTTGGCATATATAATGATTTGAGATTATGCATAAGCATATGTTTGATTTTTATATGACCTTCATTGTTTCTTCATATTTCACAAAGGTTGGTTCTCTGCCTGCTTATGAAAATTTGAGACAATTGAAGCTGGTGATTCAAGATTGCTTTTGCTGGGAGTTGCTTACAGAGTTACTCAAAAGATCACCTATCCTGGAGTCTCTTGTCTTAGAATGTGAAGTAGGATGTATTTCTGCTTGTGCTATATGAAACTATAATGCAGTTCTTCACAATTATCATTTGACTCATATTTGAGATAATTGGTAGGTCGCCTGTTGTCTTCAAGAAGGCTCTGATCTCGACGAGGGGTCAGAGTATGAAGAAGGCTCTGAGCATGAAGAGGGCTCAGACCATGAAGAGGGGTCAGAGTATGAACAAGGGTCAAATCATGAAGAGGGGTCAGAGCATCAGTGGAACCCACCAGATTGTGTGCCTACATGTTGTTTGTCACACCTCAAGATTGTCACCATAAGGGGATTCACAGGAAAAGGCGATGAGTTGGAAGTGGCAAAGTACTTGCTGAAGTATGGTCAAGTTTTGAATAAGATGACTATTTCTATGGATCGTCTTGATTTGAATGAAAAAGAGAAGATTTATAAGGAGTTTTTAATGGTTCCAAGGGGTTCAAGAACTAGTATAGTTGAATTTATCTAGAATGCATTTTAATGTCTTATGGGGATTTTTGTTTTGTGCAATTCTAGCTTTCAAAGGTGTAAAAGACATACTCTGTTCACAGGAGGAATCTACTCTACTTGTACTGTTTACATTTCGTATTTTCTTATCAAGTCTCTAGTTTCTTAACTCTATGGGTATTGGATTTTGGTGTCATGGGGTCACCGTCGAAGAGAAAAGCTACGTCACCATTGTTCAGATAAAAATCCTTGCTATTCCCGGTTTACTTTCCCTGTGGCAGGAGTATCCAATGTCAAATTTTTGTGTCTATCAGCTAATTGTTTCGAGGTATGGTCTAATTAGTTTTCATTTCCTTCTACTTACAAATCCTATTTGTCTACTTATTCCTTCTACTGCAAAATACAGTGTCCGGCTGTGACTAAAACCACATCTTTTGCATAAGGTTTTGATTTGAAATTAAATATATATGCTGCATGAGTATCTGTAAACATTCAATATGTATATATATGCACAAGTTTCTGTTTTCATGAAGGTTGGTTCTCTGCCTGCTTTTGGTAATTTGAGCAAATTGAAGTTGGTGCTTCACAAATGCTTTCCCGGGAAATTGCTAACGGAGTTACTTAACAGATCACCTCATCTGCAGTATCTTATCTTAGAACATAGTGTAAGATGTGTTTCTATTGTGATACGTGAGACCAATACTAACGTGCGGTTTTATTGATTCTTAATTATTCTATTGATTCTTTTGATTTTTGGTCAGGACACTAGTGGTAATAAAAAACGCTCCAAGTATAAATCAGACTCAGAACCTGATGAAGGCCTGAAGCCGCAATGGCGGGAACCAGAGCTTGTGCCCAGTTGTTTAGTGTCAAACCTCGAGACTATCTACATTGAGGGATTCAAGGGGCAGCTGAATACAATGGAAGTGGCAAAATATCTCTTGAGGAACTGTGCAGTTCTGAAGAAGATGACGCTTTCTTCATATCGTTTGTGTAAAGGAAAGCAGGCCTTACAAAAAGAGCTTTTAATGGTTCCAAAGGTTTCAAAGGCTTGTATAGTTGAATTTGTCTATGATGAAGCTTTTGATTTTGAAAAGACTATCTGAACTGTTGCGTTTCTTTGTTTAGACTGATTCTGTTTCATAGGTGTAAAAGCATCTTCTCTTTGAGTGAAGATGAATCAACACTTGTTTGATTTACATTTCTTATCAATTCTCTTTGACTTCTGTTAACAAGTGTTAGATCAGGGAGGTGTTACTTAAACTCATTTTCATGTATGGATAGTCATTTGACCTTGTGGATTTGGATTCTTCAAATCCAAATATGATGTTTGAATTGGATTAATATTTCATTCAATGAATTTGGATTTGGTTTATTTCGACTTTAGGTAACCATGGAAGCCCCATAAGCTGGATTCGCAAACCATTTCCAATTTGCCAACGAACACCTAGCTTCAACGCATCCAAATCCCACACAATGGACCACCAAATGTGCGTAGAATATGTAGCACTTTGAGTATTTAGTAAACTATCTTGGGGAGAACGCGCCTTTAATATACGAGTCATCCAAGTATTAGTAGCTAGGGTAAGAAAACCCAAGCCGCCTTCCATCTGAAAACAGGGAATGGAAAAGAGAGTTTGCTGGAATGATTCAATCTATTCATCAGTGTGCAATAAATATTAGGGAAAAATGCACGAACAGTGTCTGGAGACTCTGAGGACTGTCAAAATGATACCTGAACTTTCAAACGTATCAATGTGATACCTGAACTTATATTTTCTTGTCAACGTAGTACCTACATCAACTTTCCGTCACGGCACCGTTAAATTTACCACGTGTGACTATGTGAGGCACGTGAGGTACAAAATGAAGGTTAAAAGACTGATTTGCCCTATAACTAAAATTTTAAATATTTTTTTTGGTAAAAACATTTTAAATATATTTTTTTTTGGTAAAAAGACTGATTTACCTTTAATTTTTTTAATTAAAATTTTTCACCCCTCCACCTCTCGTCTTCTTCCTCTCCCCTCGATCAACCACTCTTTAAAAAGACTGGTTGTCCTCGCCAATTCCTCCCGCAACAACACCTCAGTACTCCTCGATTTCAGGCACACTACGCTGACGTTGTTGACCTCGACGAAAGCATCGGCGGCGCACTTAATCGCCGATTTCAGATCTTTGACAAGCGAGGCTTCGAGAAGACTATGTCCTTCATTTTCGAGGACGAAATTGAAATTGAAATTGGGATTGAGATTGGGATTTGGATTTGGATTGGGTTCTCTGGAAACTTCGACGGTACTCAAAGCGGGACTTGAGATCGAGGAAGGAGGAGGGCGGAGAGATCATCTATATCATTACTTGTTGGTGTTTTTGTTGTAGTTAATAACTTGATATTAATGGATTTTTAGTTTGAGTTCGAGTTGTGGTGGAGGTGTGGGTGTGGGTGTGGGTGGTGACGAAAAATGAAATTCAGGGTTTCTGCAACGTCTTCTTAGTTCTTCTTCTTCATTGCCCATTTCACAACAGGTCTGCATTGATGTTGTTGAGGCGATTTCAAAGGAGGAATGGAATATTGTGTTAATTTGATATGATACATCTGTGATTGTTTTGGTTGTTTTGCAATCCAAGTCATCGTGCTTTCTCTGTTGGACTTGGAGGTATTGAAGAGGCCATCGACCTCGCGGCGGAAGCTGATAAGGCAGCGGGTCTTCTCCTAGATCCAATGCTCGGACCGCTTCTTCGGGGCGCGGACCTCGTAGTCCTCGCCACAGCTGCTGGTGTTGCCACCAATTAAGGCAGACTTGGGAGTTGAATAGGGTCGAATGATTTTGCAGAAACAAGTTGGACTTGGTTTTGTGTTTTAGAAGTGAATCGAACAAGGGAGAAGCTTTGCTAAAAAAAATTATTTCTCATTCTTTTTTGTTCTTGGAGTTCCCAGATCTTTCATTTCTCTTTCAAAATGGGTTTGTCGAGTTTAAGAAGATGAACAAGAATGGGTTCAAGAACATGAACAATTGAGATTTCTTTTGTTTTTTTTGCCTTTTTGCTGGGTTTGAGAAGATGAACATGAAGACATGTTAGGTTCATACTTATCGGATTGAGATTTTTTTTTTTTGAGAATATATTGGATTGATCTTGGTTAATAGAAAAAGCAAAAAAAAAATAGTCATCTTTTATTTTCAATATAATAAATTATTATGTTTTTATTTTAAATTTTAAATTTATTCATTTAGGATTTGATGGAGTGGAAAAGTCTTGTTTGCCCTCATTTTCGGCCTCACATGTGTCACACGTGACTCGAACTGACGGAGCCGTAACGGAAAGTTGATGTAGGTACTACGTTGACAAGAAAATATAAGTCCAGGTATCACATTGATACGTTTGAAAGTTCAGGTATCATTTTGACAGTCCTCAGAGTCTCCAGACACTGTTCGTGCATTTTTCTCTAAATATTATATACAATGATTACACTAAAGAGTCTCCATAAAACAGGGAGACAGTCTCCATAAAGCAAGGAGATAAAAAAGGAAAACTATCCTCCTATGTAATAGATGCCGAATGAGACAAATGAATGCATAATGATATTGACAGCTCTGCTATGCTATGCTTTCCAACACTCCCCCTCAAGTTGGAGAGTGGATGTCCTGCACTCCCAACTTGCGAATCATAGGCATGAAGATCTCCTTGCCAAGAGCTTTGGTCAAAATGTCAGCTAGCTGATTTGCAGAATTCACAAATCTAGTCTCCACTTAACCATCTTGAATCTTGTCCCTGATATACGTTCATGGAAAACTGGATTTGCTGCAATGTGTAATGCGGCCTTATTGTCACAATACAACAATGCGGTCTCTTGATGCAAAACCCCCAAGTCTCTAAGTAAATAACGAAGCCATGTCAATTCAGAACAAGCTCTTGTCATCGCACGATACTCTGCTTCAGCTGAAGAAAGGGAGATTGTTTTCTGGCGCTTCGACCGCCATGAAATCAAAAAAGGGCCTAAGAACACACAGTACCCTGTAGTAGACCTTCTCGTAAGTGGGCATCCTGCCCAATCCGAGTCACAGAATGCTCGCAACTGTAGATTGCTGGTTAAGGAGAAGAAAAAGCCTTAGCCAGGAATAGATTTCAGATAACGCACAACCCGTAAAGCTGCCTCCTAATGAGCCTTTCGAGGTTGGTGCATAAACCTGCTCAATATATGGACAGAGTATGTAATATCCTAACGCCCCAAGCTGCACCTCACCAGCCTAAGCTCGTTACAGTGTCACGAGTCTCTAAAACATAAACCGAACGCTCGATTTACATCCTAGAGAACCGCTAGGCATTTTGTTTGAAAACTTTTTCTCTAAACACAGCGGAAGCTACAAGTACTTTTGAGGTGAAAATCTTTAAATCTCTAGAATCTATTTCGTTCGTCCAGAACTTGGATAAAGGCTCACACGAGATACGAGATTGAATTTCAATGAAAGAGAATTCAACTAAATTTGACAAGAGGCTAGATATCAGCAAGTTCCGAAACATGAATTTCAAGAAATAGAATTCAGAACAAACTACAGACGAGGATTTACCAAACTTGTTCCGCACACCCAACTTCGTCCGCTACTGTCCCGTTACCAGTGCACAGTACTTGCATCCATACTGTTGTAGGGGTGAGCTTTCGTCCTCGCTGCTAAACAGGAACTCTAACTCGACTAGGTTTGAAAATCAACAGATAAATGTTTGGAGCTCCAGTATAAAAACATGCTTGAACCAAATAATTAAAGGAACGACAAAATTTATAAAAATGCTTTCTGACTAGAAAATCGATGCATGATACTCAATTGAATACGCGCGCTAAATCTTACCCGATGGCCGATCTCATAGACCCACTACACGACCTTACCTCAATTTACTTTATCATCAGGTAAGCGTAGCGAGAGCATCCGCTACCTGGCTATGCACACGTATCGAGTCCGTTATTACAGATACTCGGACGACCGGCATAGCTAACCCTCCGGAGGTTTAGGGAATCGAACCCAAAGAAGTCAGTGCCCCTTTCGCTCTCAAGCCATCACATTTCTCACGATTTGGTTAGTATGCATTGCATTTTAACATAACCAAACCATACCACCAAACATGCATCATTTTAACACAATATACAAGAAAACAACTAACCAAGGAGAGTCCTGAATCCCTACCTGGATTTCGATGCTTTCTCTCACATACTCCGAGAGTCGCGAACCTTCTGTTCCTCGGATAACTTGAGTCCTAAGTTCCGACATTTCGATAGTTAATGTCTCAATGAACTAATAATTGAAATCTCGACGATTACAAATCATACAATCAAGTTTTCCTGGTTTGACCAGGAGTTGACCAATTTGACCACGTTTGACCACTCGAGACAGGTTCGATAATTAACTTAAATTATCAAACATTTACTTGAAATTTCGATATCGACCAAACATATATTGAGTGCACCCGGTTTACTAAGGCCACCCAATATATATTTAAAATCTTTTCTTTACTTATTATCAAACCGCAAATACACAAGCAAACCAATAACAACTTCACCAACAAAAGATCTCAAACTACTTAAAAATTTTGTCGCATAGTAGTAATTCAACGGAATTTACTATGGACACCCAGTTCATTCCAATTTTCACTCAAGGTGTGCCCAAAACCACTAAGAGCAAGTTCACCCGTTGGGTCACCGGGTCACCTACTATTCACTACTTTTTAGTGTATATTTTCATTCTCTAGGTCACGAAATACACTGTGCCCGTGACCCAGGGCACGAAATACACTGTGCTCGTGACCCAGAGAGTGAAATCAACACTAAAAAGTAGTGAATAGTGGGTGACCTGGTGACCCGGTGACCCAACGGGTGAACTTGCTCTAAGGACACCCAAGATCAACTCGACCAATTTTTAAAACTTTTTACAACCATCTCGAATAACCTGCCCTAGCCACCCTAGCAAGGCACTAACTTGCAAAACCATAAACAACCTCAATCCACCACCTAATTTCAATTCAAAACTAATACCAAATACTAATTAGAGCCGGCTTAGAGCAAGTGCGACATGAGCGACGGAACAGGGCCCCCAAATTTTGGGGCCCTATTTTAAGTTCTGAGACGTATAAGATATATATAAAAGGGCCTCATGACATAAGTCTGTTGTAGTTCAGTTGGCACTGAACTGAGCTTTTCTTTTCCTTCCTCTTTAGGTGTTCGACTCTCACCATTGTATGTCTCTTGCTTTTCTTTTTTCCTTCCCCCCTCTCCCTCCTCTATTTTCCTGGTTTTATTTCTTTGGTGGATACTGCAGTAGGGCCCCTATATTTATCTTTGATCCTTTGAATTCTTTACAATTTTTTTATGTTTTTTGGGTAGTATCTTATTTATCTTCTTTAATAATTCAATTGTAATGTTGATTCTTTTAATGAAATTTTTGTAACAAAGCTTTAGTTCTCTTTCTCTCTGAAAAATGATAAAAGATTTTTCAATCTTTTTTTTTTGGTCAACTGAAGATTTTTCAATCTAAAAAATAATCTTGTATAATATTTTCTCTATATAACAAAAATTTTCAATAATATATACATATAAAACTGCAAAAAGTGGGCCCTATTTTTAATTTCGCACAGGGCCTCTAAAACTTTTGAGACGGCTCTGATACTAATCTGGAACACAAAACTAACAAAATCACCATTTTACACACTGCCATAGTACAAGCTCGGAAATCACAATCCATTCGAATCGAAACACCAAAATCCATCCAATCTGTCCAAAAGTGCCAAAGAACAGAACTTCAAGTTTTTACCTTCAATGGTATAATTCGCAGGAGCAATGCTACTGACGAAGAACACGGCAACCAGGATTCTCCCACTTCTCTCAACTATCTTCCAAACCTTGTAAGTTCCAGTCTAATCAACTCAACCCTACTAGCAAATTGGGATGGAACAATTACTCCTTCGAGCTCTAGAGCCAGACTTGCTGTTGAAGACGAACCACGAAGGGTAGGACAGCTGCTTGCGTCGGTGACGGCATGGAGATCGACCGAGAGGAACCCAGAAACTCAAATCGTCAAAACTGAACCCAATTCGAAAACTAATTGAACAGACTTGAAGAACATGACGAGGAGAGGAGGTTTCATACTCCAGACGGCCCAGACGGTGGCCGGAGGCGTTGGTAATTGCAGAGGTTGCCGGAGAAGTCTCGGAGCTTCCAATCGTTGCTTCTCCGTTCACCGTCGATGCATGGACGATCTGAGGATGCAGGGAGGTAGGCGACGCAGAGGCGAAGGGAATGGTGCCTGTGCGCCGTCGTGGGGTGGCCGGACGGTGTCACTCCGATCGGGTTTCTCTCTAGGGTCGCGGCTGTGTCCGGGTCAGAGAGCTCCCAGCTCTTTCCCTCCCTCTCTCTCGAACTTTCCTGGGTCTTCCCACTGTTCACAAACCTATAATGGTCCAACTAATAATGGACGGCCATGATGAAGCAGTGGAGGAGGGCTAGGATCGGTCCACTTGTTTTCTATTTCTTGAATTAATTTCCAAAATCTCAAAACTTCGAACAGCCACGATACATAGCCCGGGTATCCGAATAATTCTTCGAAAATTTTCACGAACTTGTCGTGTAGTGTACTTTATTATCCAACTCCTAAGTTAAGGATTTCACTTGGTGAAAATTTCTGAAAATTTTCTCGAGCACCTTGACGTTTATCGAGATCGTTAAATAATTTACCGTACGATCTCCACTAAGCTGGAAACATTTTTCCGGGTGCACTACGAGAAAACACCATCTTGGCCTGATGTCATTTTTCCTCCTCTAGCCGAACTGGAATTGTGCTTGTTATTGTTCTTACTACCATGGCTGCACTAGAGCCGGATTCCACTGAGGTCTGTGAAACACTGAGAAGTCGTTGTTTTTCTTCTTGAGAGACAACAGCATATGCTTGACGAACACTTGGAAGAGGATTCATGAGAAGAATTTGTCCGCGAGTTGCACTGTAAGTCTCATTCAAACCCATTAAGAATTGCATCAATGTCTGTTGATCTACCTGTGCTTCATGTGCTGCGTCTTAATATATGGATAATTCATCCCATAAGCTTTTCAATTTTGTATAGTAGGCTAAGATAGAGAGTCGCTCTTGTCGAAGACAAGCAATATCTAGTTGAATCTCAAAGATGCGAGGTGCATTGCTTTGAGAGAGTCGCTCACGAAGGTCCTCCCAACTTCATGAGCAGTAGAGTAATAGATAACACTGTCTGCAATTTCTAGATTAAGAGTATTGACTATCCAGGAGTGGACCATGTCGTTACACCACGACCAAGTCGCATAACCTTCAAGATCAACTTCTTCTAAAGGAGCGTTGATTGAGTCGTTGACAAATCCGAACTTGTTCTTGGAGTATAAAGCTAGGGTCATAGCCCTTTTCCAACCTGAGTAGTTGTCTCCATTCAAGGATTTGGAGACTAGAACTAATCATGATCTGAGTGATGAGTAAAATAAGGATTTGAGATGTCAGATTTTGAAAAATCTAATGCAGTCTCTGACTTAGATGGATCAGAGGTGGCAACTGATTTGCCGGAACCAGAAGGTGGTGGAGGAATATCATCAATGGCCATGATGGCTGTAAATGAGAGAAGGTGTTACACAAGAGATTGGAGAAGGGTCAGGATCTTAGTGCTGCTCTGATACCATGAAAACAGGGAATGGAAAAGAGAGTTTGCTGGAATGAATCAATCTATTCATCAGTGTGCAATAAATATTATATACAATGATTACACTAAAAAGAGTCTCCATAAAACAGGGTCGCAAGGAGATAAAAAAGGAAAACTATCCTCCTATGTAATAGAGCCGAATGAGACAAATGAATGCATAATGATATTGACAGCTCTGCTATGCTTTCCAACACCATCTTGGCCTGACGTCATGTTTCGCATTGTAGCAAATGAATGCCTCTGCCATGAGTGTGGGTGTGTGACCAAAAGAACTTAGAACTAAAGGGAAAAAACCCCTGCATCAACCACTTCCCAACTGATCAAACCTAAGAGCATTTGCAGTCGACAAAGGAAGAGCCAATTCCCACAAGGCGAGGTTAAGATGATGACTCGATTCTACAACAGCATCTGCCAAGAAGTTTGCGTCTCTGAAAACATGCTTGAAGTTAACTTAATGAAACTACCGAGCTAGCCAAATGATTTCTTGAACAAGAGACTTTATCCTCCAAGCACTTGAATTATGCCCTTAATGCAACCCATCAATAATTTTGGATCACTTTCCACTTGAATGCAAGAAGCCGCGCACCAAACCTTTTCTAATACCTTCTCAAAGACCTTCAGCCACAGAAGCTTTTCCCACATTTTTAGCAGATGCCCAAGGGAATTCATCCCAATTGAGAGTTGATCATCAGAGAAAAATAAGAGGCAAACTTAAATCTAGGCTCCATCCCCACACCACAGTAATAATAAGAGGCCCAAATCTAAAAGCCCAAAACAAACAATGAAAGTTTCATTGGGGAAAGCGCCGAAGGCTCTTCTTGTCTTCCTCCTAAACAAAGGGTTCTCTCTCCTCCATTTCTTTTCTTAGCAGCCGAGCTGATCACACCCTACTGTTCACTGACACTATTATTTTTCTGGGTGACCTCACAAGGTACTTTTCTTCCTTATACTTTGTTTGTTTACCATGAACATTGAGCAAAATAGGAACATATATTGCAGTTCTCTCCCTTGTGTTCCTAAAGAAAATGCATGAATTTTTTTTTTTTTTTTTTTGGTTGGTAGATAATGGTTTTCAATTTAACCAGTTTAAAACATGCAGTATTTACCTTTTGTATTGTTTACCTCCGAAGAATATATGATTTCGATTTCTAGAGAAAATATAGTTTCTGTATCAGTTCAGGGTTCAGCAAATATACACGTTTTAATTCCGGCTTTGTCTGTTTCCTTTGTCAAAAACTGTTCTTGAGTAGTATGGTGCCCTTTCTTCATTTGGAAAATTTGGAATTGAAAATTCAAGACAGCAGTTCCCTTTTCCTTGAATTGTATGTTCATCTGTTACAATTTAATTTTAATTTTACATATCAAAGCTTAGAGCTACCAAGCTTACAACTGTGCTTGCAATTTGGCCATGTATGTGTTTGAGCATCAGGACAAATGAATTCGAAATCAAAGCGTCAGTTGAGAGTTCCAGATAGGATCAGTGGGTTACCAGATGCACTTCTTTGGCACATACTTTCGTTTGTTGAAACACAAGATGCTGTGAGGACCTGTGTTCTGTCTACAAGATGGAAGAACATATGGGCGTCTGTTCCCACCTTAGATTTTGACCAGACAAGTTTTCATGACCCTGATAAATTTTGGGCATTTGTTGATTCTGTACTTCTCTTCCGTCACTCATCAAACATCAAAAAATTTCGGCTTTATATGAAGGGCAAGGATGTGGACCACTCTCGTATTAATGCTTGGATCAACACTGCCATTAGGCGCAACGTTGTTGAACTTGATCTCTTAGCTGGGCATCCATTTCTATCCAAGCTTGTTGAGTTGCCTAAAAGCCTCTTCATGTGTAAAACACTGGTAATCTTGAGGTTGAGATCACAATTTATTACCAATATTCCTGCATCAGGGTGTTTCCCGAGTCTGAAGTTCCTCCATGTTACATTTTATTCAAATGTTATTGAATCAATGCGTGAGCTTTTCTCCAACTGTCCGATACTTGAAGATTTGACTGTGGATGGTCTTCTTCTATACGGTGTTTCCTTGAATTTAAACATTTCTGTCCCTTCACTGAAGACGTTAAGAATATGGTTTGATAAAGATGGTGATGATAATGGTGCCAGCAGCTATTTTATTAATTGCCCAAAGCTTGAAAATCTTGATGTGACAGAGGAGTTTTCGTCAACATATTGTTGGGGGAAAGCAAAATCCCTAGTCAAAGCCAGTATTTGTCTACCTCAGCATTGTTCAAATGGACAGCCTAGTTTTTACCGTGTGAAATCACTTTTGGCAGGAATATCCAGTGTTACAGATTTATGTCTTTCAGCTCATTGTTTTGAGGTAAGTGTAGCCTGAGTTCTCCCATGCCACGCCGCCCCACCCCCCACAACACACACACAGAGAGTTTGGTAGGGAAGATTATAGGATACATATTCTTTGGAAAAATAGAGTGGAGGGCTGTACATGTGTGCAACAATCATTCTCATGATCCAATCCCTTTAGAGATGGAGGGAGTAATGGAATGAAATAAATCAACTTGTACATTTTCTCTAATTTGAGTGCTGTTGTTGTGTGATGTCTCTATTAATTTGTTCTGTTGCCTTTGCTATCACTTCTCGATGTCTTTTTTTTTTTTTTTATTTTTTTTATTTTTTTTTTTTATTGCGATTTCTTATCCACTGTGCTGTACATTCTCCCCGTAATAAAATTATGTTTCCTATAAAAAATAAAATTTAAAAAATCACTTGTGACCAATTCTTGGTTTGGAAGGGTAAAGCTGAATTTATAGGAATGTAATTAACTCGGAAGATTCTTTATTCACTGATACATACAAAACAGAAGGGAGTCATAGACTTCATGAGGGAAAGATATCTCTTCTATCTCCCCATTTTGTACTCTTTTACCCTCTTCTATTCATCTTGTCATATATTATGATTTGAGATTATGCATAAGCATATCTTTGATTTTTACATGATCGTCTGTTTGTTTCTTCATATTTCACAAAAGGTTGGTTCTCTGCCTGCTTATGAAAATTTGAGACGGTTGAAGTTGGTGATTCAAGATTGCTTTTGCTGGGAGTTGCTTACAAAGTTACTCAAAAGATCACCTATCCTGGAGTCTCTTGTCTTAGAATGTGAAGTGAGATGTATTTCTAATTGTGCTATATGAAACTATAATGCAGTTCATCACGATTATCATTTGACTCATCTTTGATATAATTGGTAGGTCGACGGTTGTCCTCAAGAAGACTCTGATAATGACGAAGGATCACTGTATGAAGAAGACTCCGAGAGTGAAGAGGGCTCTGAGCATGAAGAGGGTTCAGAGAATGAACGAAGGTCAGATCATGAAGAAGGCTCAGTGAATGAACAAGGGTCAGAGCATCAATGGAATCCTCCAGATTGTGTGCCTAAATGTTGTTTGTTACACCTCAAGATTGTCTCCATAAGGGGATTCATGGGAGAACGTGATGAGTTGGAAGTGGCAAAGTACTTGCTGAAGTATGGTAAAGTTTTGAATAAGATGACTATATCTATGGATCATCTTGATGTTAATGAAAAAGAGAAGATTTACAAGGAGTTTTTAATGGTTCCAAGGGGTTCAAGAACTAGTATAGTTGAATTTATGTAGGATGCATTTTAATGTCTTGAAGGAATTTTTGTTGTGTGCACTCCTAGCTTTCAAGGTATTAAAAGCACACTCTGTTCACAGAATGAATTTAGTCTACCTGAACGCTTTTCATATCGTATTTTCTTATCAAGTCTCTAGTTTCTCAAATCTATGGGGATTGGATATTTGGTGTCCTGTTATAATTTCTATGGCGCGGAAGAGATGAAAAAGTACATCTGCACTCTTGCCATGTTCATCCCTATGAATTGAATGGAGTTAAAAGAACACAAATAAAAGCTGAACTATCAGTCTTGCTTGTTAAAAATATTACATCTCTGTATTCATGATCCGCTGTTAACTTGAAAGGGCCTGGTCCTGGTTTTCATGATTTGCTGTTCCATCATGTGTATTGTGAAGAATACTTGTGTAATTGTCATGATGAGCGGGGCAACTGCTGGATCATAAGTCATTACCTGCGGTAATGTTCAGATTTTGAAATGCAGTCCGACTTGTCCAAGGCTCACAGTTTCATTCTGTCATTCATAAGGTTAGAAAGTTGTTTAAAATTCCGTTCTCTTTCTTTTTTTTGAGAGGAAAGACGACAGACTATATTAAATGCAAACTACGGAGTACATGGAGCGATGCAAAAGCATCGAAAGAAAATAAAAAAGCATAACAAGATGCACAAACGCATCTAAAATGAAGAAAAACAATAAAGGATAACAAGATGCACAGACGCATCTAGAATGAAAGGTAACCAGGATGTGACTTGATGCCGAACGACATCGCTGCACTGCATATGTCACGAGAGCAGTGTAAATGTAACAGTAACCGTAACCGTAACCGTAACCGAGACCGGTGATATGATCACCTAGGAGAGGTGATTCGCTCACCAGGAGTTCGAAAGTAACCGAGGGTGTCAGAAACTCGAAAATTAGCAATCGAACTCCTAAGAACCAGAACCAATACCAAATCAATATGAGTAGTTGTCTTGGATCCAAGATTCTGATTTGTGTGTCACCCGGGTCCCAAATACGGATCCAAATTCGCCCCGAAACAGAGTTCGAAGCGGATGCCTCGGAATCAACAAAAGCCCAATCCCAATCAGAGCAGCTCTGGGCACCCAACCTATTGGAAACCCAAGAACAGGCCCAGTTGAGACTACTCTGGACACCCAGGTGACTGGGCATCCCCCCGGATCGGACTGCCACGCTGCCATCTCCTCCGGAAGCAAAACGTAGTGCTGCCTTCGCCTGAGAGAAGAAAGCAAACCGGAGGGAGAAACCCAGCAACGGTGGACTCCACCGGCGCCACCCGTACCTTGCTGCCAGACCACCAGAACACCAGGATTGACCACCACTAGAAGAAGGAGAGGCCTGCGAACCTAGTATGATAGAAGCCATCTGCAGAGAACCACCAGCCCAGACCGACCTAGGAAACCAGATCGGACCCAGCTAGCAATCACCTCCGGATGCCTTCAACCTCCCAAATCGGATTGCATCCCAACCTCCTCTGTCACCGGCAACCACCGCCAAGCCTGCCCGGCCACCATCACAGTAACATCTCATCCCCTGCGAAAAAGAATAAATAGATCCAGGATCCCAAATTCGAATTGCTGCCCACAAATCCATTCTGGAGAAAGCTCTCCTCCAGCGAATATCTCTCAAGCAATCGGACTCTAGAAAAGACTTCCTGTTAGCACCACAAAAGTCCGAGAAGCACTCCAAAAAACGGATTCCACAACCCACAGGTTGAACAGAGGGGAAGCACGACCTCGAGGAGGGCGATAGACAGGCTTCACGAGGAGAAGGAGACTCATCGGAGGCCAAGGTTCGCGACGAGCCAAACCCTAAAGCTAGGGTTTGCCGCCGCCAGAGAGATCCGTTCTCTTTCTTGAGATGAAGACATTGCTGCCGAGTGTAAAAGAATTTGGTAACCACATTAATTCATATATCGTCAATTTACTTGGGTATCTTACGTCAAGTTTTTGTTAAAATAAAGAGTATTATGTCACTTTGAATGACAATGTATGGCTAAACATAAAATTAAATTACAGTTTTTTTTTTTACAGCATAGTATGAGAGTCCAGTTCTTCTATTACACCACTTTGGCGCCAAAGTAAAAGCATAGCTAGCGGTTATAGCGGGGGTAAAGATGAGTACGAAATAAAATAAGAGGTAAAGAGGCAGAAACTTTGGAATATTAACCCAGTGCCCTGGAGGACTCTCATTCGCCAGATGTTCGGTGTTACAGTCGCATAGACACGTGTAAGCGCTGCAGTTTAGACTATAGAGCTCGCTCTTCTTCTACTTCACAATTTCACTTAATTTTCAGAGGATCAGAGCTCTCATGATTCACTAACACTCGGTCTTTGAGTTCTTCTGGGTCACATTAATCAGGTTCTTGTCTTCCTTTTGTTTTGAGTTCCTTAGCATGCATCTATGTATTTTTTTTTTTTGACAACTATGCATCTATGCATCTATGTATTTGATTACCAAAAAAAAAAAAAAAAAACTGTGCAAAACGATAAAGGAATGGGAAATTCAAGTTGAATTCTTTTTCATCATTATGTATGAAATTGTAATCTTAGTGTTTGTTACCATTGATGAACTGTTGCAGAGAGAATAATGTCTAGATATGTGAAGATACATTTGGTGAGATTGATATTATATTTACATTTTGTGATTATGGAGAGGTCTTACAATTAATTTTTGGGCGTTTTATATTTTTCAGACGAGTATATAACTATATATATGTATTTAATTTCCTGTGCTTCATTAGCATTTTTTTTGTACCTATCAGACTGTAAATTAAGCGTTCCTTTACATTTGGTGATGCATCAGACCTTAAATGGATAGTTCTTACAAATAACTTTTGGGCGCTTTTTATTGTTCAAACGAGTATAGATGTATTTTCCTGTACTTCACTGCTTCCAGCTTCTATGTAGCTGAAGTAAAACAAGTGTTTATCTCTGAACTTTTCATGGAGTTGAAATCTTCGAGTTTGTAAGTTGGGACTTGACAATGTTTTTTCCTTTTTATAAACCATCAGGGTACAAATGGATTTGGATTCTAAGAGACAAGCAATAGCTGAAGATAGGATCAGTGCATTACCAGATGCAATTCTATGTCACATACTTTCCTACTTTGAACCGGAATATAGAAAATGTGCTGTCCGAACCTGCATTTTGTCCAAAAGGTGGAAGAACATATGGCCTTATGTTCTCAATCTCTACTTAAACTATGAAGATTTCTCCTCCTCTGCTGATTTTATAGCATTTGTTGACCGTGCACTTCTCATTCGTGACTCATTATCCATTCAAAAGTTTCATCTTCATTTCAACGGTTGTCAAGCTGAGGATTTCCCACGCATTGGTAGTTGGATTCGCAGTGCCATCAGGTGTAAGGTTATAGAACTATATCTTTCTGTTGATTCAGATAGAGAAGATATGTTTGAGTTGCCTGAAAGCCTTTTGACTTGCGAAACACTCATGGTTTGGAAGCTCTGGTCAAATTACATTATCAAAATTCCTAAAGCAGGGTGTTACCCAAGTCTCAAGTCTTTAGATGTTGAGTTTATGTATCCTAGTCTCTTCAATCCAGATAATGATGTGATGGATTTTTCTCAGTTCCCTGCCCTTGAATATTTGAGGATCAATGGATATCTTGGAATCAAAAGTTTTAATTTCATCATTTCTGTGCCTGAATTGAAGACGTTAAGGATAAGTCTCTCCCAGGAAAATGGTCGTTATAATGTACACAATTTTTATATTAATGCCCCACAGCTTGAAAGGCTTGATGTCCAGGAGGACTTTTTGTCAAATTATGTCTTTGTGAATACAACATCCCTAGTGGAGGCCAATATTCATTCCTCTGCGAAACGTGCAAGAAAGTTTCTGGCTGGAATTTCCAGTGTTAAATGTCTGACTATTTCATCTTCTTTCTCTGTGGTAAGTATACAACTATATACTAGTTCTACTTGTTTCTTGGAATATATATATATATATATATATATATATATATATATATATATATATATATATAAGGTTGGGTGGAAAGGATTGCAGAATGTAAAGAAACTGGTGGTTGGAAGAGAAAAAAATAATGCATGATATTCTTCCAACTATATACTACCACCTTTCTGTTCAATTTTCCATCATGATTGGAATAGTGTAATACTATTGATATTTTTATGTTTGATTAATACTTTACTTTTATGAAGGCTTGTTCTGCGGCTGCTTTTGATAATTTGCGTGAGTTGAAGGTGGTTCTTGAGATGGACTATTTTAAGTGGAGTTTACTGACCAAGGTGCTGGGGAAATTATCTAATCTAGAGTCCCTTGTGGTGGAACATGAGAGATATGAGACGCCCTGCCATCATGGAGATTCTGAATTGGTGATTGAACTTGATGAGTGTAAAGAAGCTAAAGAAGTTTTTGCAGACGTGCTGCGTTGGAGTCCACCAGAGTTTGTGCCGAACTGTTTGCTGTCACACCTCAAGACCATCTGCATAAAGGGGTTCAAGGGAAAGGGATTCTTTGGATATCAAGATGAGAAGGAAGTGGTTAAGTACTTGTTAAAGAATGGCCAAGTTTTGCAGAGGATGACTATTTATTCTCCTGGTCTTTCTAGGAGTGCAGAAGAGGCGTTGCATGAGGAATTTTCAACTCTTGAAAGGGATTCAAACACTTGTCAAATTGAGCTCGTCACAGAGATTGCTTGTTGGTGTCCGTGATGAAGCCATACTGTTATCAAAGTTGTAAGATGCAATGTAAACTATGATCATGATGGTTGTTTAAAGATGTTTATCGGAGTTGAATCTGTTTGTTTATTGCGAATATTCTGCTTTAGTGCCACCCTTATATCTGAACAGATTTGTATATGCTGAAGCATATCTGTTGGCTTCATTTCCCAAATTAGTTAAAATTATGGAAGAAGTCTGGAAGCTGAAAATTCCAAAAATGATTGAATTGGAATCGGAACACTTATCTGTCCGACTTGAAGACCTATGAAAGATAATAAATACTGAGGTTTGGGCCCATACTAGCCTCATACTCATGCAATAATAAATACTGAGGTTTGGGCCCATACTAGCCTCATACTTATGCGATGCTATCGCATGTGTTATCAATGAATGAAAGAAGAATATAAAAGTTAACTCTTATTTTGTAATGGAACAGTTCTTTTCGTGCCTATGTAAAAGGCAATATATATGGGCTTCTGTTTGCACTGGGTTTGGGCCCATATGGCCTGAAGGATGGTAGCGGTTAAAGATTGTTGTTGCCAAACAAAGTAAAAACAAAAAAAAGGGGAAATTATTTCAAAAAAAAAGGGGAAATTGGGAACTTTGGAACTTTAACCCAGTGCTTGGAAGGCTCCCATTCGTTAGAAGTTCGGTGTTACAGTACAGAGACACGTGGAAGCGGTGCCTTGGAATATAAAGAGCGCTCTTCTTGTTCTCAGTACTCAGATTTTGTGTTCTTGTGGGATGATTAACCAGAAACCCTGATCAGGTACTTTGCTTCCTAATCTTTTGAGTTCCTTACCATCTTCTATCTGTTTTGGTTACTAAGAAAACTAAGAAAAACGAAAAAAAGGAATAGGAAATTCAAGTGGAGCTCTTTTTCATCGTTTTATGTATGGATAAATAGTAAATTTGTACTCTTAGTTTTTGTTTCCATAATTCCATTGATGAAATGTTGTGGAGAAAATAGGATATAATGTCTAGATATGCTGTTTATACTTTACAGACCCTTAGTTGAAAATAAGTTGAGAGGCTCTACATTTTTTTTTAATTGAAATGTACAGTGGAATATAGATGTATTTTAGTGTTCTTCATTGCTTCAGTTTCTATGTATCTGAAACAGATCATGTGTTTCTATGTGTGATTTTCATAGAGAAGCTTCTGGAGCTCCTCATGTTGTAAGGAGTTGGAAGTTGACATTTTTTTTTTTTCCCTTTTTTTAAACCATCAAGAGTACAAATGGATTCGGAGTCTAAGAGACCAGCAATAGCTGAAGATAGAATCAGTGCATTACCGGATGCAGTTCTATGTCACATTCTGTCCTGCCTCCAACCAGAATTTAGAAAGTGTGCTGTCAGTACCAGCATTTTGTCCAAAAGGTGGAAGAACATATGGGCTTATGTTCCTAATCTCTACTTCGACAATCATGATTTCCCCTCCTCAGCTGATTTCATAGCGTTTGTTGATCGTGCTCTTCAGATTCGTAACTCGTCCGCGATTCAAAAATTCCATCTCCATTTCGATGGTTGTCAAGCTGAGGATTTCTGTCATATTGATGATTGGATCAGCACTGCCGTCAAGTGTAATGTGGTGGAACTAGATCTTTCAGTCAATCCACATGGAGAAGAGATGTTTGAGTTGCCTGAAAGCCTGTTGACTTGTGGAACTCTCATGGTTTGGAAGCTGTGGTCAAATCCTTTAATAAACATTCCTAAAGCAGGGTGTTACCCAAGTCTAAAAGAACTCCATCTTAAATTTATGTATCCTGATCTCTTAAATCCGGAAAATGACTTCATGGATTTTTCTCAGTTCCCTGTGCTTGAATACTTGTGGATCGATGGATATCTTGGATTCAAAAGTTTTACTTTCATCATCTCTGGGCCTGAATTGAAGACTTTAAGGATAAATGCAAAGAGTGAAAATGATATTCGTGTAGCACACGTTTTTTATATTAATGCTCCAAAGCTTGAAAGGCTTGATGTCCAAGATGATTTTCTGTCACATTATACCTTTGTGAATACAAGATCTCTAGTCGAAGCCAATGTTCGTGCCTATCCTAAACGGGCAACCGAGTTTCTGGCAGGAATTTCCAGTGTTAAATGTTTGGCTATTTCATCTCCTTTCCTTAGGGTAAGTATACACTAGTTGACTTGTTCCCTTGGATTATCTATTATGTTTGATTGGGAGGATTATAGCAACTAAAGAAACATGTGGTTGGAAGACGGTAGTTAGGGTGATCTCTCTTTTATCATCCCCATTTTCTTTTCTTTTTTCACAATTTTGTTTTTGTTTTCCTCCCTTCTTTTCTATTCATGATTGGAAATGATAGAAGTTGGATTTGCAATTGTATAGCATGAGTTTCCGTTTGATTGATACTTTACTTTTATGAAGGCTTGTTCTGTGGCTGCTTTTGATAATCTGCGTGAGCTGAAGGTGGTTCTCGAGATGGACTATTTTAAGTGGAGTTTGCTGACCAAGGTGCTGGGGATATTATCTAATCTAGAGTCCCTTGTGGTGGAACATGAGAGATATGAGCCCCCCTGCTATCGTGGAGATTCCGAATTGGTTATTAGACTTGAAGAGTGTCAAGAAAGTAAAGAAGTTTTTGCAGACGTGCTGCGTTGGAGTCCACCAGAGTTTGTGCCCAACTGTTTGCTGTCACACCTCAAGACCATCTGCATAAAGGGATTCAAGGGAAGCCGATCCTTTGGATATCGAGACGAGAAGGAAGTGATTAAGTACTTGTTAAAGAATGGCCAAGTTTTGCAGAAAATGACTATTTATTCTCCAGGTCTTTCTAGAGGGGCAGAGAAGAAGTTAGACAAGGAACTTTCAGTGCTTGAATGGGGTTCAAAGACTTGTCAAGTTGAAGTTATCACGAAGGTAGTTTGACGGTGTCGGTTTTAGATGGAAACTGTTATGAAGTCGTATTAGCACCGTCTTTGTTGATGATGCAATGTAAAATATGATGCTTGTGAAAAATGTAAAATATGGTGTTTGTGAAAAATGTGGTGTGTCATAAACTGATGATGCATCATCTTAGTTGATGATGCAATGTAAAATAAGGTGCTGCTTTTGTGTTTGAAGGATTATGTTATATAAGTTGTAAAAGTGTCATCTTTGTTGATGATGCAATGTAAACTTTGATGCTTGTGTAAAGTTGTTTATGAAAGGTGAATATGTTTGTTTGGCTTCTCTATAACTTTACCGACGATTTGATCCTGTCTTGAGAGATTTGTACATGGGTGGAGTTTCATGCTAGCAATTTAAAATCTGTTGATTCATCACCTGATATTACATTAGTCTAAATTTCTTTTCATTTTTGCAGTTACTTTTGTGTATCATAGACTGATAGACCAGACTCTAAATCCCTTTCCCTCTCAAATCCAATATAGTTGTTGGTTAACTAAACCACTATATATTATTCAGATTGGTGTCAGATAATGGTAGACTTGTGGAGGCAAGTGTACCACACTGATCTACAAGGAATGCAAGAAAAGAAGTCTACTACTGCATGGACTAGGAATGCAAGAAAAAAAAAGTCTGCATGGAGCTAGTCCGCGTATAGCGCTTAGTGCATGTTGGGATTGCTACATGATTTTAAATAAAAAATAAAAAATATATATAAAGAAAAAAACCCCGAGTACTAGACTCTGGGTGACTGGGTCCATATAAACTCTCCAAGCCTGTTAGTGATTTACCAAAAATTTCTTTTGTGGGTTAGAGGGAATATGCAATATTGAAGATAAATTTCATCACACCAACATCGTTTTTTTTTTTTGAACACGGGGGGTGTCAGTCCATTGAAGTAAAGTAGGAAACATTACAAGAGATGACTCACCCGGACTCCGGGCAACGACAGAAAGAGTCATGAATGAAAAACCTAAGACAAACCTAGACTAATCAAACATAATGAATCCATGAGATGAAGCTCAAGTGCTGTAGAAACATAGTTCGACACTACTAGAATGGTCCCCGACCAAAGACAAAAGACCATTCCAATTTATTCATGTTCCCATCGACTTCCCCTATTCGAGGGCACCCATGGGAGTGCATTCCTCAGACTCAGTACCTTTGCCAGAAGACATGTGAACCTCCCTATCAGTAAGGGTGGGTGTTCCTGCAGCCAAAACCGAGCTGCCTTCACCAGAGGAAGGATTGTCCACTGCCTTAAAACTCCTCTTCCTGCGAGGTTTTGGATCCTCAGAAATCAGCTTCTTAGGTTTCAAACCCACAGGTTTTGGATTATTCTTACGCCCAGGAGGACGTCCCAATTTAACCTTCTTTGCCGGAGAAACTAAGATAACCCCGTGCTTACTCTTCAGGGCCAATTCAGGTTCAAAACCAAGATCAACGGCCTCCACCTGAGGAGCCTGCTCAACTGTCTTCTTACGCTTAGAATATTGCATGAGGGCCGTAGAGGCCGTTCTCTTCTTCCCACTGAGAGATGGGACCACTACAGCAGCTTGCATGGGCGCACTGGCCCCCTGAACCGGAGATGGGATTTTGGACAGTTGGGCCGCCAGAGCGGAGACAGAGAAACGTTGGAGTGAAGTCGACTTTGCCACGGAAGTAAACAGATTAGGCGCTGTGGACTGAGCCAAAACCTCCGCAAGACTAGGAGCAGCAGACCCCACCAAGCTAGGGTTAGGGTTGGCGCCAACGGAGACCTGCAGCGCTGCCGGAGGGCCACCGCAACCCGACCGCTGATGTTCCATCATACCACAGACCCGGCAGAATCCAACGAGCCTCTCATAGCGGAACCTTACCGTCGCAGATGCCCCAGAGGTGAAATCAAAGGTGGATGGAGGGAAAACCTGTTTCACCGGAGACGACAAAACATGACGGATACGAACCCTAGCCGTCGTGCCCTTACGAATCCCAGCTTTATCCAGATGCACGATCTCCCCTAAGGTAGCGCCAATGAGCGCCACAGCGCCCTCAGTAACTAGGGCCGGCGGTAGACCCATAATCTCCACCCATACTGGAAAAGAAGAGATCGGCACTTGCGCCGGATCTTTCAAACTATCGAACTCAGCCATAGCCAGCGCCCACTTTCCAAAAAACCACGGCCCTCCCTCAACCGTCCTTTGACGATCCTCTGGGTTTGAAAATTGAAAGACAAATCGGTCCTTGACTGCTCGTGCAGAGAGACGATTGCCAAGCCCCCATAAGGAGGTCATAGTCCCCAAGAAAGCCTTGGGATCAGCCCGACGCTTGGCCGTAACGGAGAGCAGTCTCCCCACCGCGAAGTGATGAGAAGACACAGCAGCAGCACCAGCCGGACCAAAGGATGTCCGGCCATCTTCAGAGATCGCCAAAGCGGCTGCCAGACGAGCGGTAACGTGATCAACCATGGTGGAAGAGAGGAGGATGCCAAGAGAAGAAGATGCGAAGAAGCCCTAGCCAGAAACCCTAGCAGAGCAAACCCTAGCACCGTAAAACTCTCCTTTATATCTTGATAATAATTAAGTTCTACTTCACAAGATAACATCGTTTTTGTTTATTTACCATAAACTTGAAAGTATGTTTATAATGTGATGAAAATTAATTGCAAAACAAATGTCTTCTCGAAGTCATGCTATCCTTGGTTTTGAAGTAAGTCAACATACCAAGACCGATAGAAAAATGTTTGCATCAAATAAAATAAAATAAAAGAGTAGACTTATTCTCAAAAAAAAAAAAAAAAAAAGAGTAGAGCATTTTGGAAGCAGTAACCCTGGGCTTTGGGCCGACTACGAAACTGGGCTATGGGCCTGTAGCCCAAAATGAAAAACCCGCATAGGTAAAAAGAGGTACCAAGTGAAGATCGACAAATGCAAAGATTGTGAGAGCAAGCAGCCCCCTCTCGACTGCAGGGTGCTCTTCCTTTCACTGAGACTGATATTTCTCTGGGTTTCCTAATCAGGTACTGTTTTTCTTAGCTTTTGAGTTCCTATATTACCACCTGTGTTTGGTTACCTAGAAAACTGAGCAAAACGAACAAAAGTTGAACTCTTTAATATATGCAGAGAAATGCAATATCCATTTCTATTTCCATTGATAAACTGTTCTAGTAGTAATGGGATTGTTGAGAATATATACATCCCACATAGGAAAAATGGGACCTTCTCTATGAGTTTATAAGGGTTTGGGCCACTCCATCTATTACCAATTGGTTTTGGATGTGAACCCCAGATTACTTTATCATGGTATCAGAGATAGATTATCCCACGTGTGCATGTCTCACAGCCACACGGGCTTCACGTCATCCAAAGTTGTTTACGTGTATGGCTTGAAAATTCGCCACACGTGCAGGGGCGTGTTGAGAATATATATACATCCCACAATGGGAAAAAGTATTTGGGTCACTCCATCTATATTCCAGTTGCCCGAGCTCCTTAGCACTTGCAGCACACTAAGAGTGTGTTTGGATGAGGAAAAAAATGATGCAATTTAATTGAAAGTGAGGATTTCATAATTCCTAAAAACCAATTCCCTTGTTTGGCATTATCAGATTGGTAATTTTAAATTTCTTTGTGGAAAAAAAACGAAGGAATTCGTTATTTAAATTCCTCACTTCAATTTCCACCAAAATAGGTGTCATTTACGAATTCTTTTGCAGTATTCAATTTTTATTTCCAAAACAAGACTTTTTTCTATTTTATCTTTTTATTTGTTTTAAACTTTCTTAATTTATTACACATTTCAAATCCTAAATAGATGCAACCAAACAATAGAAATTGCAATTAATGAAATTTTAAATTGATGGAGTTAAAGATTCCATCATTTATAAATTTCTACGGATTTTATAATTTTCTCATCCAAACGCACTCTAAGGGTTTTGAAGCTGCGGTCAAATTTTATTATCAACATTCCTATTCCTGCATCAAAGTGTTTTACAAGTCTCAAGAGACTCCATATTACATTTGATCATCCTAGAGACTATTTTCCTGATCGTGACTCGTTTTTTTATTTTTCTTACTTCCCTTTGCTTGAACGTTTGACTATAGGTGGATCTTTTGGAGATGATGGTTTTAATTTCCATATATACTTGCCTGAACTCAAGACTTTAAGGATACGTCTAGACCCTGCATATTTTGATCGTGAAGCCCACATTTTTCATATTAATGCCCCGAAGCTTGAAAAGTTTACTGTCACTGAGAGTGTTTTATCAAATTATACTTTCGAGAATGCAAAATCCCTAGTCGAGGCCAAAATTCTTGTTAACTACGAGTCTGTTTTTGAGGATGATGATGAACAAGATGCATCTGCTAACCGTTCAACTAAGCTTCTGGCATGAATTTCCACTGTTAAATATCTGTGTCTTTCACATCCGTTTTCTAAGGTAAGTATACAGCAACACTACTTAGCTTGTTGATTGCATTATATATCGTCTTTCGGAGAGGATATAGGAAGGCAAGAAACTGGTGGTTGGAAGAGGAGGCAAGATAAGCGTTGCATTGGTGAAGAAACAAATTGGGGAGTGGGGAGCTGAATAGATGGAATGAATGAAAAAAACTAGATAGTAATTAGGTTTTTGCTATGGAAAGGGAGTATAAAATACAAAATTGTAAATGCTTGAAAAGGTTTGTATCCCTTGCATCATCCCATTTCCTTTGTATTATCTTGTCTTTTGTAGTTTTGTTTATCATTCTCACTGTTTTTCCTGTTGTAACAAACTTTCTGTTTATGATTACCCCTTTTTCCCATTATTTAAATGCATAAACAAATGTTTCATCTATGCATCAGTTTCTTCATGACTAATACTGATCTTTCATGAAGGTTTGTTCTGTGGCTGCTTTTGATAATTTGCACGAGTTGACACTTCTTCTTGATGAGGACTATTCTGAATGGAGTATGCTAACCAAGTTGCTCGAGAAATCTTCCAATCTAGAATCTCTTGTGTTGGAACATGAGAAAGATTATCCTCGCTCTAATGGTCAAGATGAATCACGTTTAGTGGCTACATATAAAGGGGGTTTCGATTACATAGAAGTGCCGCATTGGAGTCCACCGAAGTCTCTGCCCACCGGTTTTCTGTCACACCTGAAGACCATCTGCATAAAGGGATTCAAGGGAAAGGGATTTTTTGGATATCAAAATGAGAAGGAGCTTTTAAAATATCTGTTTAAAGACTGGTCAAGTTTTGCAGAAGATGATTATATATACTTCTGGTCTTTCTGAGGGTGCAGAGGAGGAATTATATGATGAATTTTCAACATTTGAATGGGGTTCAAAGACTTGTCAAGTTGAAATTATCAAGAAGGTATTTGTTCGGCGATGGAATTAGAAGGATACTTTATATCAGTGTTGTAAAAGCATATCTTTGTTGACAATGCAATGTAAAGTAGAATGCTTCTTTAAAGATGTATCAAGGTGTTCTGCCATCAGAGATCCATCTGTTTGTTTAGCTCCTCTATAACTCTGTAATATTTTATTTTGGCGCCATGAATATATCTGGAGACCAATTGTATGAATGTATTTGTTGGTCTCATTTTATGCTAGAAATTTAAACTCTTGTTGATTTATACCAAAGTACTGGATTTCCTAAAGGACTCCTATTTCATTATAGAGAAAAATTCAGCCACCGTCCCCAAACTATGCTGTCAATGCCAATTTGATACCCGAACTCTCAAAAGTATCAATGTGATACCTAAAGACATATTTTGACATTAACGTGATACTTCTATCAAAAATCCCTAACGGCTCCATCTGTTTGCTGACGTGGCAAGCACATGGAGACAAAAAAAAAAAAAAAAAAAAAGTTAAATGACCAATTTACCCTTTTAGTTTTTGTTAATTCATTTTGTTTACTTTTCGTTTCTTCTTCTTCTTCTTCGTCTAGGATTTTGTTCTAGCTAAACCACCGCAAGCTCCGCCGCCACATTTCCTTACTTACCTGACAACGTCGTCAGCCATAGCCACCAACCACCAACCGCCTGCGCCTGCACCAAATTCTCCTCCCTCATTCGCAACGTCTGCTAAAAGACCATTTTCCAACCACTTCCGGTTAACTCCAGTGGATGCTTGGACACCCCTCAGCGGAAGCAAATGAAAGTTGAGTGACATGATTTAAAAAAAAATATCAAATCTTTCTGCACCCAGAAAATTTCTCTGGGCACCCAAATGACGCCCATGTCTTCTTCTCTGCCAAAACCGATCTCCTTCTTCTCTGCCCAGTAGCTCTCCTCTTCCAGCGCAACCAACTAGGAAACCGGTTCGCTGCACACCAAACTATGGGCAGGAAATGAGGTGGATGTCCAGTTCGCTTCACCTCGGCTCTCCTCCCCAGGGGATGGCAAAACTTCACCCATTATGGCAGACAACTTTCTTCCAATTCCTAAATTACATGGCTGCTCAATCATTGAAAATGACCAAAGCCACAGCTGAGGTAACATTACAATCATTGCATTACAATTTAACTTTTGGGTATTGAAATTCATGTATGTGTTAATTGATTGGACCAACCTTACCAACCTTGCAGTCAGTGAATGGTCAGTCGAATGGCTCCGCTGCAAGCACAAAGTTGACCGGGAAGAACTGTGCTTCAGGTGCTTCAAAAGATGATTGATTGGTGGAGAGACATATTGTAACAAAGAAAAATAGTACAAATCTTTGAAAATGGATTGAGGAGGAGGGGAGGAGGTCCTTGAGGGAGGAGTAGGACTCAAAGCTCTTGAGGGAGAGAAGCTCCAGGTCGAGCTGCGGTGGCCGATGGCACTGCGTCACGCGCGCTGTTTTGGGTTGGGAAGCTGCAGTTGTGGCGGGGCTGACTGGTGGGAGTGGTGGAGGAGGAGAGGTGGCTGAGCTTGGTGGGGACGACAACGGAGGTGGAGATGGAGTTGCGAACCGGTTTCCCAGTTGGTTGCGCCAGACATCCACCTCGGCACTCCTCCCCAGAGCCTCCTCCTTGTCGCCGATACCGGCGGCGATCCTCGCTGCTCCGACTGTTCTTCATAAGCCATTTGATCAAAAAAAAAAAAAAAATTCTCCATTTCGGCTACTATTTATAAACCCACAATCCATTCCCAGAAAATAACCAATTGTGATAGAAAGGAGAGAGGATCACATTGGGAAAGGAAGAGAGAGAGAGAGCTCGATCTGTTTTTTTTTTTTAATTTTTAATTGTTAATTAATTAGTAGATAAAAACAATTTTATCCTTGATAAAAATATCATGTGCTTGCCACGTCAGCAAACAGATAGAGCCGTTAGAGATTTTTGACGGAAGATACGTCAGAATATGTTTTTGGGTATCACATTGATACTTTTGAGAATTCGAGTATCAAATTGGCATTGACAGCATAGTTTGAAGACGGTGACTGAATTTTTCTCTTCATTATATAAGTTTTTTTCTTTCCTAAAGCAAACCAAAAAGTTAGAGCCGACTGAGGACAAGATACTGGGCCTCTTATGTTCTGGCCCATAACATAAGATAAACAATGGTCCACTAAAATTTACTATACTCTATTTCTCCTGCCACTATTCATCGGCTTAATAACAGTTCCGGCTCAAGCCGAGCCGAAACTATGAAATGACGATTTTATCTTCTTTTCAGCCCTGGGTATAAAAACTCTCTTTAGCCTCCGCCGGATCTTCTTTCCTCTTCTCTCGTTTTCAATTTTGATCGAGAATTGAAAGCTGATCAAAATTATCAGTGGCTTTGATATCTGAGGGATCATGTTGCCAATGGAGTTGTCGTCTGTGTATTTAGGTTGCAGCTGGAATTGCTGGTACCCTTTCTTAAATTTGACACTGTTCTGATTCATTATGCATGGAGGTTTTCTTCCATTATATGCTTGACTCTTAGATTTCTGGTTTCTGGGTACCAGAATCTTGAATCCTTTTGAATGAACTAGTCAGAGGTAATTAGGTAAATGAGTACGGAAACGGTGCAAGCGGTGTAGTTTTAAGTTCTCTTCTGCATTTCAAGGGATCATCAGAGTTCTTACATTCACCAACACTAATAGAATTTTCCTGAGGTAAGTTTTCTTTCTAGTCTTTCAAGTTACTGAGAAAAACGAGTGATAAATAGAAAATTCTAGTCTTTCCTCTGTTATTCTCGAAAGAAGTATGGACAAAATGTAATCTTCGTTTTTGTTTCCATGGTTTTGATGTCTTGATTATCTGTGAACTTATCATGCATTTATCTTTAGTTTGTTTTCATGATTTTGATGTCTAGATTATGTTTAAGAAATCATGTATTTACCTTCAGCTTCTATGTTAAGTCAACCCACTTTAAAAGAAGAGTCTATATATATATATTTCCTTAAAGCGGAGGAGAAATGAAGGTTTACAGGTTTTGTGTATTGATCTGTTGCAATTTTTTAGTAGCTGAATTAGAACATTTGTGAAAAAAATAAGAAAAATCTGTATACAGAAGCTTATTAACATTATTCTAGCCTGCACAAGATATAACAATGGTTGCAACTTGACAGTGTTCTTTTGAACGATCAGGGTATAAATGGTTCCGCAATCCAACAGTCGACTGAGGGTTCAAGATAGGGTCAGTGAACTACCAGATGCAGTTTTGTGTCACATACTTAGTTTCCTTGGACCAGATTATGCAAAGTGTGCTGTCAGGACCAGTATTTTGTCTAAGAGATGGAAGAGCATGTGGGCCTGTGCTCCCAATGTGAACTTGAACAGTCGAGATTTCTCCTCCTCTGCTGATTTCAAAGCGTTTGCTGATCGCTTACTTCTTCTTCGTGACTCGTCAACCATTCAAAAGTTGTATCTTCATTTCAGTCTTTGCTCTGCTGAAGATTTCTCTCGTGTTGATGCTTGGATTCGCACTGCTATTAGGTGTAACGTGGTGGAGCTTGATCTTTGTGTCTATTCAGATGGAGGTGAGGTGTTTGAGTTGCCCAAAAGCCTTTTCGCTTGCAAAACACTCATGTCTTTGAAGCTGATGTCTAATTTTGTTATCAACATGCCAACATCAGTGTGTTTCCCAAGTCTCAAATTCTTCTACGTTACTGTCCCTACTGATAAAGACTCCATGGATTTTTCTCATTGCCCTGCGCTTGAACATTTAGCTATAGATGGATCTCATGGAGAGGATGGTGTTTATCTCAACATCTCTGTGTCTGAACTGAAGACGTTGAAGATAACTAGTAAAGATATATACAGTGTTAACATCAATGCCCCAAAACTTGAAAAACTTGATCTCAAGGAATCGGTTTTGTCAGATTATAACTTGGAGAATACAAAATCCCTAGTCGAAGCTAATATTTATCTCTATCACGAAGAGGAAGAAGGCGACGAAGAGGATGCCGCTTTCTATGCAACTAATCTCTTGGAAGGAATTTCCGGTGTTAAATATCTGTTCCTTTCCTCTCGTATCTGTGAGGTATATACACTTTTGTCAACTTTTTCCTTGCATTATGTGTGGGGTGTGTGTGTGTCTAAATTATATATTTTGCGGAGAAGATTAGAAGAAGGAAATAAAGAGGTGACTGCAGGAGTGGAAGGAAACATTTGTGCTCCTATTTTTTAGAGAGGGAGAATAAAGTGGCCAGGCATATATAGTGTCGTTTCATCAGTTTGACTGCCTTCAAAGCTGGACATGCTAGAAGATGGAAATAATAGTTAGGTTTGGTGTGGAATGGAATTAAGGACACAGACTGTAGGTGCATAAGATTCTCATTTCTTCAGTCATGCCATTTTTTGTTATCTGTGGCCTGTTTATCAGTCTTGTTATATTATCTTGGTACCAAAGGTGGGGTTTATGACTGAAAATCTTTTGAAATAGTATGCTGTGTTTAAGAAAATGTGTATGTCTCCATGAGTTTCTGATTGATTAATACATTGTCTTTTGTGAAGAATTGTTCTGTGCCTGCTTTTGATAATTTGAGCAAATTGACGCTAGCTCTTCATAGCGGCTGTTATGGGTGGGGAATTCTAACGATGTTGTTGGAGAGAGCATCAAATCTAGAATGCCTTGTGTTGGAACATGACCATCATCATTATCCCGCCTATTGTGGTGAATCAGAGTCGGTGATTGAACTTGAAGATCCTATTGAACTTCCCCCTGAAGTAGTTACATGGAGTCCACCAGAGTCTGTTCCTAAATGTGTGTCGTCACACCTCAAGAGTGTCTCCTTAAAGGGATTCCAGGGAAAGCATTTCTCGGGACATGTAGATGAAATGGAAGTGCTCAAGTATTTACTAGAGAATGGTCAAGTTTTGAAGGAGATGACTATTTACACTGAGTTTCTAGAACAGGAGTTGTACGGTGAACTTTCAAGGTTTGAATGGGGTTCAGAGACTTGTCAAGTTGAGATTATCAGCAAGGGATCTTAGGTTTTAGAAGCAGTTTGTTTGAAGGTCAAATTCCACGTTTTAAAAGGGTTTTGTTTTGTTACAAGTCTGTATAAGCATCAATTTCTTGATGACGCAATGGTAAAGATGACACTGCTGCTTGTTTTGAAGTTGATGTTTTTGATGGATTATGTTAGCTAAGCAATATGAATCTGTTTGCAGTATTTTATCTTGCGTAGTGTCTGTTTCTTCTCGATTTTGTTTTAAAATGAAAGTTCATAAAGATAGTAAAGACTCGTTTCATTCTGTTCAAACACTCTTAGAACGAGATATAAAGAGGTATCAAAGGATGAAAATCAGAAAGAAAAAAACATGAATTCAGTCCAGATCAGTATACGTTAAAGTTTTGTTATTCAGATTTTCTACGATGTAGACCCTCATTGGTGTTGAATGACTAAGTACAGCTCGATTTTCCAGATAGATGTGAAGATAAACTGGGGGTTTTCAAGGATCTCAGCAAGATTCAAGGATTGCTATTTCAATATTATTAACATTTTAAGAAATTGGCAGATTTAATAATTGAAGAGTCAGTTAGAACATCAAGGGGTGGTGGCGCAGTTGGCTAGCGCGTAGGTCTCATAGCTTGAAGAGTGAGTTATCCTGAGGTCGAGAGTTCGAGCCTCTCTCACCCCATATTTTTTTTTTTCAATTCCTTAGGCTAGGCGAGTTAAGATAATAGGATTAGGCTAGACTAGGGTTTTGATCGCCTCATGTTAGCTGAAATATAACATATGTGAAAACTGACAAGCTTTCTATGAAATTTTCTTAGGCTACCCAAGTTAACAATTATTGCAAGTTGACAATGTTTCTGAAAAACATTAGGGTTCCAATGGATTCAAAGTCGCAGAGTCGAGTGCGAGCTGAAGATAGGATCAGTGCATTACCAGATTCAGTTCTTTGTCACATACTTGCTTTCCTTGAGACAAAATCTGTTGTGAGGACTAGAGTTTTGTCTACAAGGTGGAAGAACATATGGGCTACTGTTCCCAATCTAGTATTTTACCATCTACCTCACTCCATAACTGCTAATTTCGTGGCCTTTGTCAATCGCATACTTTTCTTTCGTGACTCATCATCTGCCATTCAAAAGTTCCATCTTCATTTCACTTCTTGCCATGCAGAGGATTTCATTCACATTGATAGTTGGATTCGCACTGCAATTATGTGTCATGTTGTTGAGATGTATCTTTATGTAGACTCATATGATTGTGAGCTGTTTGAGTTGCCTGAAAGCCTTTTCACATGCAAAACACTGAAGGTTTTGACCCTGAAGTCGAACTTTATCACCAATATTCCTACATCAGGGTGTTTTCCAAATCTGAAGTTCCTTCGTTATACAGTTGATTACCAAGCTCCTAAAGACTCATCGTATCAATTTTCTAATTTTCCTTTATGTTGGTGTCGAAAAATTCCGTAGAGGAGTTTGACTCATCAATGAATGTGGACTGGAGCGGGAGCTGACCGGGAACAATCGAGAAACTTCCCTCGAGCGTTGACTCGAAGTTTGACCGTCGGCTCGAGGAGGAGGGGGGGGGTACCTGCAGAAAACCCTCCGATGCCTAAGTCAGTACGTTTCTTAGTAGTGGAGTAGAGAGAATTGGAATTCGATGCATTACCTTGACGTCGAGCAGCCTATTTATAGGTGTACCTCGGCGTGGGCTGCAAGTAAACTTGCACAGCAAGCCGTAGTGACTTGAGCGGCACGCCACCATTAAGGCCGTATTTACTCCTGCAATAACCGTCACTTATTGGCGGCCATGATTGTCATACTGAATGTCGCATTTATCGTCGCATTTACAGCTACATTAACCGTTGCATTTACTGTTGTCATTACTTCTCTTTAATTGCCTTGATTGCAGGGTCAAATTTATTGACCACCCCCACACTTTACTTGAACATTTGTCCATAGAAGGACATCTTGGAGACGGAGATGCTTTTAGTTTCAGTATCTCGTTGCCAGAACTGAAGACCTTAAATGTGAGTTTAACATCTACATGTGATTTTCGTGAGGCTTCCAATTTTTCTATCAATGCACCAAAGCTTGAAAAGCTTGATCTCATGGAGGGTGTTTTGTCGAATTTTATCTTGGAGAATACAAAATCTCTAGTCAAAGCCAATATCCATATCTATTTTCATGATGATGATGAGCAAGATGCCTCTGCTAACTGTGCAACTAAGTTTCTGGCAGGAATTTCTAGTGTGCAATATATGTCTCTTTCATCTCATTTCTTTCAGGTAAGTAGATCCTAACTTGTTACTAACATTGCATATTGTGTTTGCTGGAGGATTATATGTAGAAAAGAGGTGTTCCTTTTTGTAAAAAGCCGTGTTTCTCATTCTTATTATTCTTTCTTTATATCTGATAGCCTCCTTTTTTTTTTTCAGCCGTATATGATTTTATGTAGTATATTATTCAGAAAGCAACGGTTTAATACTTTATTTTCTGCTTGAGTTTCTGGTTTGATTAATATTTTTGTCTTTCATAAAGGCTTGTTCTCCGCCAGCTTTTGATAATTTGAGAAAATTGAAGCTGATTCTTCATCATTGTTGTGACGGTTGGGAATTGCTGATAAAGTTGCTGGAGAGATCACATAATCTAGAATGTCTTGTCTTAGAACATGAGGGTCATCGTCAACCTCGCAATCTCACAGAGCAAGAAAAAAAGGGCATAAGGATTAAACTTCCGGAAGACTTCAAACTTGTAGAGTTCCCAGCTGAGGTTCAATGGAGTCCACCGGAGTCTGTTCCCAAGTGTTTGTTGTCATCTCTCAAGAGTATCTGCATAATGGGGTTCAAGGGAAAGGGAATGTATGGACATCTAGATGAGATGGAAGTGATCAAGTATTTGTTAACAAATGGTCGAGTTTTGGAGAAGATGACTATTTATACTCCTGGTCTTTTCATGTGCACAACAGAGGACTTCTACAAGGAATTTTCATTGTTCGGGTGGGGATCGAAGACTTGTGAAGTTGAGATTGTTAGGAAGATATTTTATTATGGTTAGAAGGATTCTGGTATCAAAGTTGTAATGGCATCATCATCTTCGTTGATGATGTGCAACAGAAGGGTGATGCTTCTTTTAGGGTTACGTCCATTTCAACTCTGTAGCTTCTAAAATACTTTGATTTGTGTTTTCAACTTTTCATGATTGCTGTGAACATGTTCTATAAATCGCTAGAAGGTTGACGGGCGATAGAGAGGGGCCTAGCGCCTAGACACTTGCAGCTTCTAAAATACTTGGATTGATTTGTGTTTTCAACTTTTCGTGATTGTTGTGATTCTATGAATCATGTGATTGTGAACTATTAATGTAGTCTTGTAAATTCATTTGTTCTTATAAATCAAACCACAGGACCAAAATTAGATATTTTTAAACCACAGGGGCAAATACAGTCATGACCCCAAACCACAGGGACCATTTATAACATTTGCCCTAATTTTTTATATCAATTGGAGAGATATTTTTTTTTTTTTTTTTTTTGTGAGTCTACTAGAAATTTTGGTTAAAATGATCAAGTTTGTCAGGCCTCTGACGTAGCGCTCTACTAGATTGGAGTGGTTGGGCTTTTTGGGCCCTCAGTTAGTTTGTGGGCCTCATTAGGGTTTTACATGTTATGTATTTCAATTTTAGTCATCCTTCCTTCTTTTTTGAAGGACGCTTTGGCTAATTTTTTTTCTTTTTTTGAGTGTGGGGAGATCGCAAAAATTAGTTGCTCGGTTGAAACTTTTTATTTACCTTCTTATGAGTATCTAGATCTAACAAAGTGCGTTGACTTTTTAAAATGTGGGTGTACTCTGAATATTTTGTATTCTATTTGTTTTAGAATAGAATTTTGTATGTTCTAAATGAAGGCTCTTCTGTCAAGCCGATAGGGGTGTGTCGTTTGGTACTGCTTGCTGAATTATATATATAATTGGACTGGCCTTCTTCTTTGTTTCTATCATTTTTCTATTGTAAACAGTTAAATATGTAAAATTATTTATATCATGACATTTTTCGTCGTGCTCTTAATATATGTATTTCTAATTTTCATCTTTAGTACTACAATTAACATGCTCATAATCATTTAGATTAGTGTTATTAATCTTACTTTTGTAAGTGAAAAGTTATAAATTCGACCCATAAATTACTAATTCCGCTTTATGTATTCTCGGTATTTGATTTAATTTATAAAAACAAAAAAAAAGGTAAAACAGAAGAAAAACGTGAACCGGCTGTTTAAATGTTTTTTTTTTTTGGCAAGTAGTAACCAACAGAGACAAAGAGGAGAAGCTAAGGGGGAGGAGGATCTCCATCATACAATAAAATAAGCAACAAGGAGGAAGGGGGCTGCTGAAGCCAGGTAGCAGGGCACATCCTCCGACGAGCCAACGAAGCAACATGATCTGCGGCTTTGTTGGCATCTCTACTGGTCCAGATCCAGCTAATACCAGGGGCAGCTTGCGCAAACAGGCGAAGGCCCTGAGCTAGTGGTTGAGCTTGCCAATCCACTAGGGAACGGTGAGAAGAGATTGCTTGGATTAATGGGAGAGAGTAAGATTCCACAATGATAGAAGCGGTAGCAGGGAGCTTTGTAAAGAGGGAGCAAACCAAAGTAAGGGCCAACGCTTCAGCGACGACAGGGGTAGGGGCTGTTGTGTGGACAAACAAACCATCTAAAAGCTGCCCAGAAGAGTCACGCACAATAGCAGCAAGGCCACAACGCAGTGAGCTCTGGTCCCACGATGCATCAGTATTTATCTTGTAACAGTTAGCAGGAGGAGGAGTCCAATGAGTCTGTTTTGGAGCCGGAACCTTGAGAAGTGGCATTAGTTTCTTAGTTGAGGTAAGAAACTCAGTGTAGGATCGAATCGCTTTGTCTATAACGTCTGCCGGCGAAGGGGATTGATGCTGAAAAACATAGAGACAACGATGTTTCCAAATTTCCCAAAGAACAAAGGAGATGCTAGAGTAGAGATCATTGCAGTTGGCCCCTTTAGCTTTACCAATAGTAACAGTGATTGATTGTAGCCATCTATCAAGAGAAGTTATAGAAGATGGGAGGACAGTGATGCCTAGAGGATGGCCAAACCAAACTGTCGTTGCCCAGTTGCAAGTAAAAAGAATGTGTTCAATGGATTCATGAGCAGAGTGGCAAAGGTGCACAATGGAGAGGTGGAAAGGTGTTTAAGGAATAGATTTGCCTTTGTGGCCAAAGCATTTGAACAGGCTCTCCAAAGAAAATTTCTAATCTTTGGGAGGGTATTAACATGCCAAATCCACTTCCAGACAGTGGTGGAGACTTGGTGAGAAGGCTGGGGGTTTTGGTTGACTGAGGGATGCAAAGATCTCTGAAGGAGGTAAGCTGACCGAACCTAAAAGGCTCCATTTTTTTCAGAGGGCCAAACTAATCGATCAGTGAGAACACTTGAAATGAGTGGGATTGATTGAATTGCATTGGCTTCTTGAGGAGAGATAAAAGGGAGAATGGGTGTGAGGTTCCACTCGTGTCTGTGCCAATCTATGAGAGACTGGACCGATAGGTTATATCGGTAGGGAGGTGGCTGTGAGGTGAGATGGGAAATAGTTGGGATCCAATTATCAAACAAACAGATGTATTAGTTCCATTGCAAATCTGAGAGAACGTACCTTTTTGAAAAAGCTCCCTTCCAGCAAGAATGCTATTCCAAACCCAGGATGGCGAAGCACCTTTTCTTGCTTCCATGAAAGAGGAGTTTGGGAAGTACCTGCTTTTTTAAACTCTAACCCAAATAGAATCAGGGGAAGAAATAATATGCCATGACAGTTTAGAAAGGAGAGCTAGATTAAAGTCATTGAATTGTCTGAAACCCATGCCACCCTGATCTTTTGGAGTTGCGAGAGACTGCCATGTTTTCCAATGGATACCTCTTTCCCCTGACTTGCCCCACCAGAACTTTGCAAGAGCTGAGTTGATGTCATTGCACAGGGTTTTTGGGAACAGAAAGCATGCCATCGGATAAGCCGGAATTGCCGAAGCCACGGACTTAATAAGAATTTCTTTTCCAGCCTGTGTGAGGGTTGCTTGCTTCCAACCTTGAAGCTTTGTTGCAATTGAATCTCTAATGTAAGCTAAGGCGGCATGCTTTGACCTGCCCCAAACTATTGGAAGACCCAGATATTTTCCGGGATTAGTGACTGGTTCCATATCCAAGATGGTGCTAAGTTGAGTTACTAAGTCCGAAGGGGTGTTAGGGCTGAAGAAGAGTGAGGACTTTTGCTGATTGATCTGCTGGCCCGAAGCATGGCAATAGGCTTTAAGGATATGAGATAGGAACTCACAATTATGTTGAGAGGCTTTGACAAAGAACAGTGTGTCATCCGCAAATAAGAGATGGCTAACAGAGGGGCCTGAGTTAGTCAGAGCAATTGGGATGATTTGTCGAGTTTGGCAGGCCTTCTTAACAATGGTAGAAAGGATATCACTCACAAAAAGAAAGTGGAAAGGAGACAGTGGGTCTCCTTGGCGAATTCCCCGGGTTGGGCAGAAACGTTGAGATGATTTGCCATTGACTAAAACTGATATGTTCACAGATCTCACACAATTCATCACCAGATTAATCCATTGGGGAGAGCATCCTAACTTGTAAAGAACAGCTTCAAGGAAATCCCACTCCAAGCGGTCGTAAGCTTTATTCATATCCAACTTGATTCCCAATTCGAAATCTGAACCAGTACGGAGCATTTTGAGGTGATGGTAGATTTCATGGGCCACAATGACATTGTCCTGAATTTGTCTTCCACTGACGAAAGCCGACTGTTCCTTGGTGATAATATCAGGCATTAGTGGCTGCAATCTGTTTGTGAGCACCTTCGCAAGTATCTTGTAAGAAAAATTGCAAAGTGCGATTGGCCGGAAGTGAGAAGGCAGTGTAGGAGCTTGGATTTTTGGGATAAGAACCAGGTTGGTCTTGTTGATGGAGTGCAAGAGGGTGCCAGTTGACATGAAATCGGTTGTGGCCTCAACAATAACTTTATTGACTATGTTCCAGTAGCATTGGTAAAAAATTCCAGAAAAGCCATTAGGACCAGGCGCTTTTAAAGGGCCGAGTTGGAAGACTGCATCGTGGATTTCCTGAACAGAGACTGGAGCAAGAAGGGAGGCGTTCATCTCGGGAGATATGATGGGGTCGACTAGATTAAGGACATCATCCCAGTCCCTCGGACCATCTGTGGTATATATATGTTTGAAATACTGCAAGATAGAGTCAGTGATTTCAGATTCAGAGGTGAGCCAGTGACCACTTACATCTTTATTCGGAGGATCTTGTTGTGTTGGCGCCTTTGAATAGTGGACTGATGGAAAAAGTGGGTGTTACGGTCCCCAAGATTTAACCACTGGACTCTGGAACGCTGGTGCCAGAACATCTCTTCCAGGCCCCAAAGGTGGTGAATTTGGGAAGTTAACATCTGAATTTGATGACCAGCATTGGGAGTAGCATCCGTAAGGAGAGCTTCTAGTTGTCTTGTAAGGCCAGCCACTTCATCTTTTGAATTCGGGAAGGCCACCTTACTCCACTTTTTAAGAGCCTTTTTGCAAGAATGCAGGTTTTTGGACCACTGATTCATGGGAGAGCGATTGTTGGTATCATGCCAATTTTCTTGAATAGTGCCAAAACACTCAACATGTGTAGTCCAGGTGTGCTCAAATCTGAAAACCGGGGGACCTCTTGTTTCAAGAGGATTAGTGTCAAGCAAGATGGGGCGGTGATCAGAGCCGAGCTTTGGCAGATTGAAATTTTGGGAATTTGGTTGTGCAGCACACCAGTGTACATTTCCAAGGGACCTATCCAGCCTTTCCTTGATAAAGATTTGGCTCTGTCTCATACAATACCAAGTGTGAATAGGTCCCTGAAAATTGAGGTCTCGAAGCTCAGTGTGAGTGAGGAAATTTCTAAAAAGATTCATTCGCCATTGAAGACGAGTAGCTCCTCCCCATTTTTCAAAAGCATTCAAGATGTCATTGAAATCACCTAAACATAACCACGGGGTTGAAACAGGGGAGAATCTGCGAAACATAGAGTACCAGAAAGACGATTTTTCATTAGTATGAGGGTTTCCATACATCCAAGTTATTTTACATTGGAAACCCTCAGCAACAAAAGACACAACAGAATCTATAAAATTCTTGTTACTGGGAAGAACTACAACAGAGACTGTATTCTTCCACAAAAGAGCAAGACCACCGCTATTACCGACAGGAGAGACAGCAAAACTATCCGCATACTTGAGGTCTGATTGCCTTTTGGATATAGTCTCATCCGATTGCCTGATCTCTATCAAAAAGATCATATCTGGGTCGTGTTTTCTCTGTAAAAAATTTCAGCGCCTTACCTGTCAGTTTAGACCCAAGTCCCTGACAGTTCCATGATAATAGCCTCATGGTGACTCTGTAGCTGTTTAAATGTTTGGGCATACTAGGTAACATGCCACTACCTACCTATGGCGCGCACATAGAAGAGATAAAAAAAAATAAACTAATAATAAAAAAAAGTCTATCTAATGGAATAACTACGCAAAACTGCTTAAGATAACTTTGAGTATGGTTTCAAAGTAGAAATGGGGTAACCATTGCTCACGGACTTGCAAGTGAGGCTTATGAGTCTGTGAATAGCTTAGATTGGAATGGTATATTCCTGAGCTGCTTAGAGATGTTCTAAGCTTTGATCATAACAATATTGTTTAAGTTTCAATAAAGGGTGAGGCTATTTCCACCCCACCAAATGTTTTGTTCACCCTACAATTAAATTTTTATCATGAAATTTCTATTTTCACACTCAAATAATTTTAAAAAGAAAAAAATATATTACTGTTGTAGAGAAACTGAATTTGAGATGAATTTTCTGTGTATACTCATTGATAATAGGGGCCTCTTTATATAGAGGATTACAATGCATAGAATCTCAATCATACAAGGAAAGTAATTCTACATTGATTAGGATTCTAGATCCTTCTAATTAAATCCTATTACCACTAGGTCAAGTAACCTAGAGTTTGGGCTAAACACAAATTAGGTTTTCCTTGAACACTCCCCCTTGTGTTGCCCAAACGCGGTGCTTCTCTCGTTGCCTCGTTAAAAACCTTGCCGAGTAACAAAAACCCAGTGGGACAAAAAATAACCTCAGTCGAAGGGGAAAAAGAGCACAACACACCCTTCACGTTTCGAGACCATACATGTAGACATCTCTCCCTGATGTCTGCATCTCCCCCTGATGACTACGGTCATGGGAGTTCGGATAACTTCCGTAAACGATGCTACCAACATGTTTCTCGAAAGTGGAATTTAGGCAATGACTTAGTGAGCAAGTCTGCCACACTGTCCTCAGATCGAACCTAATTCACTTTGATCTTGAGGAGAGTCTGTTGTTGCTGATTAAGCTTGGTGTTGTCGCTTTGATGTAGCCTTACTTCATTTGTTCAAAACAAGCTGCATTATCCTAAATGCTCGTAGGCTCATCTATGGTAGACTTCAAACCACAATTGTTCGAACATGCGTAATTATGGATCCAATCCATATACATTCACGAATCTCTTCGTGAAGAGCAATAGTCTCTGCATGGTCCGAAGATATAGCGACTAGGGTCTATTCTGTAGACCTCCAAGATATCGCAGTCTTTACCCATGGTGAACACTTAACCAGTTTGGGAATGACATTTGTGTGGGTCAGAGAGATACCCAGCATCAGCAAAACCTTCCAAAACGCTAACTTCGTTTTGGGATGGGGAGAGGGGACGCAGGCCAGTGTTGGCGGCGTTCCTGGTGTGTGATGGGTCCGAATCCATCATCTCTCTGTAGGGATAGAACAAGCTCATATCAATCATACATCTCAAGTATCGAAAGATATCTTTTACACCAATCCAATGGCGTCGCGTTGGCGCAGAGCTATATCTAGCTAACAAGTTCACAATATATGAGATGTTCGGTCTTGTGCATGGAGCTAAGTACAATAATGCGCATATTGTATTTAACTAGGGCATTTCTGCCCCTCTGCCCCTAGCGCATCTTCGTCATCATCCTTTGAACGAAGAGGATCCTTTTCAGGATCAAGACTACGGACGATCATGGGGGTGCTTGAAGGTTTGACCTTGTCAAAATACCTAAGCATCTATCAACACGATGCTCAAGTTCCAAACCGAGACATAATCGTGTTCTCCCAGAATCCTTCATCTCAAACTCGGATTTCTAGTGTTCAGCGGTTTCCCTTAACTCTTTAAGGGCTTCTAATGAAGATCATGTCCAACATGAACCGCGATAGAATCCGAAACTTGTTATGGAAACGCGTAGGCATATCCCTTCCCAATCAAGTAGTCACTTTAGTGAGCGTTTCAACCTCTTTGTAAACGCGCTCCGTGGTCTAGAGCCACTTGACTTGGGTAAATGAAGTTCACCATGAACCTTCATGTATATTCCGTATCTAGATCCCCATAGAGATACGTAGTGACCACATTTGTAAGCTGCATGTTCAGTTATTCGGAAACTACCAAACTGACAAGGTAGTGGAGTGCAATGACATCCATTACGAGAGAATATGTCTCATCGTAGTCGATTCCAGGGCGTTTTGTGAGAAGCCTTGCGCCATAAGGCGAGATTGTCATCTCTTTTTCTCATCACGCTTTCTAACGAAGACCCATTAGTCAACAGGTTTTATGTTAGGAGGTGTTGGCATCACTAGCTCAGAAAACCTTCCTCTTCGTTAGAGAATCCATCTTAACCTGGATCGCATCTTTCCATTTAGGCCAAATCTCTCTACGTTGGCATTCATTCATCAACGGAGCGTGGTTCGATATCATCAGACTCAACAAACTCATGCGCAACGAATTGCGTGACTACATCATCAATTATGATGGAGTTTTTATCCCACATCTCATGTACACTAGTGTAAGTTTCATAGAGCTCTATATTCTCAGGAATAGGGTTCTAACGTTGAGGCGTCCCCCAACGATAACCATAACCCGGAAGATTCTCATGAGACGGATTATGAGTGTCGATGATCAAAGGATTGGAATGTGCCAAAGTATCCTTCGAATCCACGGGCCTCCCACGCATCCTAGCTGGGGCCATGGCCTATAACGCCAGAGTGCCACTCTCATTGGCGTTGGCGCCATGCCTACCTCCGTGTAGGGTGGCGCTACGTCCTCTGGTAGGGACGTACTTCCTTGCAGGCATATTTGCAGCAGATGTGTGATCTCGTCACTTTAACAGGGATCAAGATGAGACATAGTGGGGACAGACTACGACAATTCCTGTCGTTCCTGTTGAACATTCGTGTTCTTATCTCCCCCTAACGACGGGAAGACTGTCTCATCAAAGTGACATCCGCAAATCTAGCGGTAAGGAGATCGCCTAGCAAGGGTATGAAGTGGCGGACGATTATTGGAGTCTCAAATCCAACGTAGTTGCCCATTCGTCTGTATGGACCCATCATAGAGCGCTGTGGCGGCGCAATTGGCACATAAATGGCACACTCAAATATGCGTAAGTACAATACTTGTACCCAGTCACTAGCTGTAACGCCGAGGTAGATTGAGTGGCGGTAGGTCGTAGACGAATTAGCATGGCTGCATGCGATATTGCATCACCCCAAGCGGATATAAGGAGATTGGTGCGCATTACCAATGTCTTGACTACCATCGTAGTCGTTTCCGCGAGACCATTTGGGTGTGTACAGGAGAATATGATGTCCAACATCAGTCTCATTGCAATATCCATCGAAAGTCTTCGATGTAAACTCACTAGCATAGTCAAATCCAATTGACTGAATAGGATGATTCGGGGAGTGAGCCCGTTGTCATAGGATGTGTGCTAGGAGTGTTTCATAAGCAGCATTACAAGTGGACAATGGCACAACACGGGACCAGCGTGTGGGCATATCAACCAACATCATGAGATATTTAAACGTCCGCAAGTTGGTGGAATCAGTCCACAGAATCCCTACGGATTCTATGTAAGAACATAATGAGTATTTTCATATCCTTTGCATAGGACGGTCTCAGTCCTAATTTTCCTAAGGAAGTGGCTTTGTAAAATGAGCGAGAGGCCTTAGAAGCAACCAAGGAGAGTTTTGGTTGGGCCTGAGCGTTTGAAACGCATATTGAAGCAAAGTTTGTGACTACATCACCCATCATGGTGTCATGACCATGGGAAGTGGCATCCATGGCGTTATAACCATAGGGATTGACATCCATGGCGTCATGGCCATGGGTAGCGCCAAATATGGCGTTGTCACAAGGGACTTGGGCGGCCATATGGCGCTCCAAGACAGCTGCAGCGCCAGATGCTGCAATTGTTGCGGTCTTACTAAGTCCAGGAATCAATTTTTGATTCTTGCTTCATTTCGCTCGAGGGTGTCCATGTGAAGTCTTTAGTAGACGGATCACCATATCATGACCAGGGTGACTTATCCTGTCGAGACGAAGCCAATATGTGTCTAAATCCAAGAGATCTTCTCTCATAACTTTATTGGATTTAATAGCTCGAATAGTGACATAGAGTCCACTAGAGAGACACATAAACTTCTCTAAGATGCGCCATCGTTCTCAATCATTAGAAGCATTGCAAAGGAACTCATTTCTGTTCTCCTCATGCATTTCTGCATGGAATCCTTTGGCTATTCATAGGGTGTGATTTGCCCTAGGAGCGTAGAGAGTTTTGTGAGAATAATCAAGGTGCCATTTGGCAAGGGGAACTTGGGCTATTCCATGTCCTTGAATTAATACTGATGGCCCAGCCATCGTAGTCACAAAGTAACATGCTCATGAATCATAATGGAGTCATAATGAAGAGAACTCGAAATTTTATTCATAAGCCAACGGAGTACATCATTGTCTCTTAACCATTAGGAGAATCTAATCCAAATGCTAGCTAATGCAAAACAATGGTAGCCGTCTAACTTCTTTCGGTAATTCCAACGCAAATGTGACCAGGTGAGTAGAGAGATGTCGGTGGAGCAAAGCTCGCTTAATTACCACTTATCTCAAAACCTTCCTAGACATCACATTTACATTGAGTACGCCTACTTTGAAGAAAGACTAAACCATAGGCATCTACTACAAAAATAATACGGCAATTGCCTACATCTCTTGGAAAATAAAGACTTAAACAGAATTGGCGATCTATTGATCCCAGCCAAATTTGTAGTCTTCAACCCTTTACTCTAGATCATCTTCTTGATCTTCTTGTTCCACATAGTGAGCTTCTCTTGCTTCACAATATGCTTTGTAGGCGGTGACAATTTCTTCACGAGCTCTACAAATGTGTGCCCAATGATCAGACACTCCACATCGGGAACATACATCTCTTTGCTCAAACTCCATTGATTGAGGCGCTTTGAAAGCGTCATTTAGATGGCTCTTAGTGTTGGTGGCGCCACCAACATGGCCAGAGGCGTTGCCTCCCTCTCTCTTTCCACGTTTACCTCTTCGGTTTCGTGTTCTCCTATTTTGGCGGTTACCTTCCCAAGTAGAGCTATTATATGGACCAGAACGTCCAGAAGTATCCCTAATATTAGGGTTTCGCTCTTGGCGCCCTCTCTTTAGGGCGCGACTATAATTGGATTCCGGAATATGCTCTGTTCCCACGGATCTCGAATTATAGTTCTTCACAAGGATGTTGTCATGCTTTTCAGCGACATTCATAGCTCCAATGAGCTCATGAAACCTTGTGATTCGTCTTGCATTAACATCGATTCGATAGTTCTTAGCAACCATCAATGCAGAGACGGGGAAAGTAGAGAGAGTCTTCTCAATCAACATCGCATTTGTGATCTCTTTACCACAGAATTCCATTAAGGATTTAATGCGAAGTGCTTCCGAGTTGTAGTCAAGAACTGACTTGAAATCACAGAAGCGGAGGCTATGCCATCTCACTTCTAGGTCAGGAAGCAGGGAGTCACGGACGTTGCCAAATCTTTCTTCGAGTGAGGCCCACAGCTTTCTGGGGTCTTCTTCATTCATACACTCGTACTGGAGCGAATCATCCATATGACGAGTCATTAGGATGATGGCTTTCGCCTTATTTGCCTCGAAGGCTGCTCTATTTGCTTCCAAAGCTTGAGCTTGCTCAACAATTAGCACGTCCTGGCTAGGCTCGAGAATCGTATTCAAGATTCCATCGGCCTTGAGATGCTGGCAGATATCACGAACCCACCTGTGATATTCAGAGCCAGTTGTTCCCAATGGAGCAAAGTCCAATTTGTTCAGGTTACTCATCCTGAAAGAGAACAAGAAATTAGGGTTAGTTTCGGAGCGTGAAAAGGCTACCACGAAAACATATAAAATTTCTGAGCGTAGTCGCTTCCAAGAAATTCGATTCCAAGAGGGGTTGGATTAGATCGAAACAATGATGTGTGTGGTCGATCATTTTCTTCTCAACAAACTCTTGAGTTTGGAGGACTCTACAAGCTCCAAGCTTGGAGTGAGCACGAACCCCCACAGTTCGGCTTTTGGTCTCCCCTATGAAGAAGAAAGGGGGGTAGAAGAAGGGAGGTTGAAAGTCCCCGAGAAAAGAAGAGAAATTGAATTTAAAAACTCTAAAAAACGGGAACGTTTAGTAAAAAATACCTCGAAATAAGTCGCCGGAAAATTTGGCCGGAAAAAGTCGCCGGAAAAATCACCGGAAAGTGGCCGGAAAAGTTGCCGGAAGTCGGCCGGAAAAAGGTTGACCGGCGTTGACCTGAGGGTTGACCGTGTGTTGACCGAAGGGTTGACCGGGGAGCTGGTGCTGACTGGGCGTTGACGTGGCTGATGACGTCAGTGGGCTTCTAGGCCGAAGGCTTGGGCCTGGTGTCGTCAGTGGGCCAGGTGCAGCAGTGGGCTTCTGGGCTTGTTCCTTTCTTTCTTCCTTTTCTTTCTGGTCTTCTCTTTCTTTTCTTCTTCTGGGCCCGCTCCTTCTCTTTCTTTGTTTTTTTTTTTCTTTTTCTGCCCAGCACGTGGGCTACTCCTTCTTTCTCTCTCTCTCTTTTTCCTTCTCCTTCTTTTTCTGCTTTCTTCTCTTTCTTTCTTCTACGCGCCTTCTTCTTCCTCCATCTGGTTTTTTTTTTTCGTTTCGCTGGCAAAGGCTAGCCAATTAACTGATCGGATGAAGTGGAGGCGCTGGGTAGCAGGGGGTCACAGGAGGCTGTTGTGTGGCTGCACGGGGTAGGAGCGGTGGTGGCTGAGTTTTTGGTTTTTAGTTTTAGGACTTCAGGGTTAGGGCTCGTGCTGATAACGTGTTGTAGAGAAACTGAATTTGAGATGAATTTTCTGTGTATACTCATTGATAATAGGGGCCTCTTTATATAGAGGATTACAATGCATAGAATCTCAATCATACAAGGAAAGTAATTCTACATTGATTAGGATTCTAGATCCTTCTAATTAAATCCTATTACCACTAGGTCAAGTAACCTAGAGTTTGGGCTAAACACAAATTAGGTTTTCCTTGAACAATTACCATCAAGGTTCGAAAAATCGCTAGGCTCTAGTCGGGTGGTGGCCAGGGGACTAGCGTCCAGACTCCTAGGCGGGCGCCTAGGAGGTTTTATTTATTTAATGTTTAATTTATTTATATACATATAAAAAATATAAATAAGAGTATATATTGACTTAAAAGAATATATAAATACTTACTATAATTATTAAATAAGAGTGATAAGAATATAACTCTAGGGTACTTAAGGGCAAAAAGCCAAAACCAAAACCAAAGTAGCTGGCGGCAGATCAACAAAACTACAAAAGTGTCTAACCTCATCACACTTGGTGTGTGGATTCAACGGTGGAGATTTCATCTAACGGCTCAAGCCCATGCTCTACTTTCTTTTACTTTCTCTCTCTCTCTCTAAACCCCCAGATCCGGAAACCATATCTCTCTCCTCTTTCGATCTCTCTGCAACTCCGAACTCTCTCAAATGTATTGAATCTTTAGTTTGAAGAAGAAGGTTTCTATGGAAGGAGAAAGAGATGCAGGTCATGCAACCCAACGGGTCAGATTCCTCACTATAGCAACAGAAGCAAATGACTCAGTCGCATCAGCAATCGCAGCCACCATTGTCGCAGATGTGTAGACAATGAGTTTCGGATTTTCAACTTTCGTAACCCGCCTAGCGCCCAACCGCCCAGGCGCCTAGTCGCCTGCCTAGGTCACTTAGGCAGCCGCCTAAACCCAGCCCGCCCAACCCTACCGATTTGGCATTAATTGAGTCAAAGAGCTGCCGCCCAATGCCTAGGCAACCTGGGCGGCCGATTTTTAGAACACTGATTACCATTGAAAATGTGAAACTGGAAAAGAACAAAGAAAAAGAAAATTCGCACACCATCAAGCCATCAACCCTGTGCCTTCTAGTTTCTTTTCACTCTTTTCAATTTTTTTTCCTCTTCTCTATCTTCTCCCTTCATCAACTATTATGACATAAAATCAAACATGAGTCACATGAAGTTGAACAAAATAATACTAACAAACAATTTTTTTCACTTGTTGCTATAACTTGAAAATTTCATCTAATTATTTGTTTGGTCGGCTAGCGATGAAGAAGCTAAGAAGATATATTTTTTTTTTTTTGGTATAGTGATATGATAATGGGGATGTCTGTTGGGTAAAGTTTTAATTAAAACAAAATTGATTTCTCATTTTCATTATTTTTCTATTAATAATTGTTGCTAAGGACAATTTTAAGATTTTAAAGAAAAAAATTTGGTTATAGGATGAACAAAGTATTTAGTAAGGTAGAAATAGACGCACCCTTCAATAACAAAAAATGTTTCTGCCTCTCGAAAGAGAGTTCTCTCCTCCGCCTCCTTTTGCTGGTGGAGGCCGTGTACTTCCGATCTGGAAGGATGGTTTTGCCTCCTTCTATGGTCCAAACTGTGGAGGTGAAGACGGGCCTTTCCGTCGAAACCTGCCTACTTTTCTCTCTCAAGCTTCTGATGGCAGAAGTGATGGTGATCTGGTGTTTGACCGGCTATACAGAGGTGTGCTCGTGGGTGAAGCGATAGGTGGCGCTTGGTGTCTGCAGCCGTCCTGGGTTGTAACATATGGGTCGTGTTGGAGACCTGATGGATCTGATCGAATATGGGTTTCGATTGGAAGATAAATGGACCGGTGGTGTTCTCAATTCTCCTTCCCTGGCAGAGGTGGATGCTAGGCTGGATTTGGGTAACGAGTATGGTGGTGGGGTTTGTTATCTTCTGCTGGAATGGGATCCATTTCTGTTTGGGTTTCTTGCTGGTATGGGTGGCATCCAGGAGGGTGTCATCAATGGTGGTGGTAGCGCAAGCGTTGAACTCCGACGAGTAGTGTATGGCAGTGGCGGCTTGACTGCAGTCTCATCTAGGGTTTGCCCTAAGTGTTTTGGTTGGACTGCTCGGGTTTTGTTTTGGGCCCATGGTATTGTTTAAATGTTTTGTTAGGTATCAAAAACCAGTTGCTCTGAGGATCATTTTACTCTATTAGCTTCAGAGTTTCTAGGTTTTTGTTTGGAATAATGGTGCGTGGACTTTCTAAAAGGTGGGTGTACTGGGGGTTTTCGGGGTCTTATTCTTATTTCAGAATAGGTTTGAGGGTTCCCTAAGGAACGATTCTTTTTGTCGACCCCATAGAGGTGTTTCGTTTTTATACTGCTTGCTAAATTTATATAATGGGCTGACTTCTCTTCTTCTTCTTCTTCAAAAAAAAGAAAAGCGCACCCTTCATTAAAATATCTTCTCTTTAACTCAATAAATAAATAAATAATGGGTTGCGGAGGGGATCGAGGCGGTGCCGGTCATGGCGGCGTGCGGCTGAGGGAGCTTCGCTTTGACTGTTGTGAATGACGGGAGAGCAGATGGTGTTGGTGGACTGGACCGGACCAACTGAATGGGCCTTGGGTGGACTTGTTGTGGTGGCTGCCCTAGTTGGGCTTTGAGTTTTGGGCTAGGACTTTGGCCCTAGTGCATTAATTATGTATTAGCTTAGTCTTTTACAATAAAGTTCCTGTTAGGAAGTTAATGCACGTTATGTGCACTCTATGTATCTCTAGCGCCTCTGGAGTAGTACCAAAGGAGGATCTCCGCTATGTCTATGTCCATGACATGTCTAATGAGTGGGTCTATTTCTATGTATCACTGTGGGTACTACCACTATCTTCTTGTCTGTCTGTACATGGCAGCGGAAGGGTATGTAACGGTCTATTCTGGCTTTAGATGAATATATCTATCAGCACCCGGATTTGGGTTTGGTTCAAAAAAAAAAAAAAAAAAATAAATAAATAAATAAAAACCCGGAAGAGATAAAAAATAAAAAAGTATTTAATGGATACTTAACCGCTTGACACTGAAACTCGGCTACTCCATGGGAGCTTGTGCAAAGATTTAGGGAAAAATGCAATCGCCGTTGTCATTTTCAGACGATTATGCCTCCAGTCGCCGAGCTTTCAGGTTCTCTTCGTCCTAACCCATCTTTTCGATCATCTGCTTTCTTTCCCAAATGTGATCATTATCCGTCATTCCGTCTCCATTGAGAAACGAAAATTTCACGATTTCATTTACAGTTCTTGCTATTATATATCGATCTTGAGGTTTGCATGTGTTTGATCTTTAGTTGTTACTTTATTTTCATTGATCATAGAAATTTCACAAAGGTTTTATGCTTTCTATGCAGAATACTAGAATAGGACATGTATGAAAATCCAGGATTCGAAGTTTAGGTTAATGATAGAGTTACCAAAATTATATTGTAGGAAAAGAAGTTTTATGATCGTGTCAATGTTATTGAATGTTCTGATACTTTATGATCAGTTTTCAGTTTTCACTATATACAGATGAACATAGTTTTGCTTTTTATGTTTACAGCTGGGCAAATGGTGTAGTGTGAAAATCTCTCTGTGAAATTAGCTTAAAATTTATTTAAACTACCTGTTGTAATAGCAAAGATCGGATCTTGACAACTTGTTTTAAAACCCATCAGGGAAGAGCTGGATTTGGAGTCCAAGAGGGGAGCAAGAGTTGAGGATAGGATCAGTCAACTACCGGATGCTGTTCTACGTCACATACTTACCTTTGTTTCGACAAAGGATGCTGTGAGAACCAGCATATTGTCTACAAGGTGGAAGGACATGTGGACTTGTGTTCCCAATCTGTACTTAACTGATGAAGAGTTCTCTTCCTCTGCTGATTTTGTAGAGTTTGTTGATCGAGCACTTCTTGTTCGCGATTCAGCAGCCATTCGAAAATTCCATCTTCATTTCCGTGATTGTGATGCTGAGGATTTGTCTCGTATTGATGATTGGATGCAAACTGCCGTCAGGTGTGATGTTGTGGAACTAGATCTTTTTGTTTATTCAGATGGAGAAGAGATGCTCGAGTTACCTGAGAGTCCTTTGACTTGCAAAACACTAGAGGCTTTGAAGCTGCGGTCCAATTATAGTATCAAGATTCCTACATCAGGGTGTTGCCCAAAGCTCAAGTTCCTCTATGTTGAGTTTTATAATCCTAGTAATGACTCGATGGATTTTTCTCAATTCCCTGCGCTTGAATATTTGAGAATAGGTGGAATAGTTGAATTCAAGGGTTTTAGTTTCAACATCTCTGCGCCAGAACTAAAAACTTTAAGGATAAGTTTACAACCTGAAGATCTTGGTGAACCATGGAATTTTCTCATAAATTCCCCAAAGCTTGAAAAGCTTGATGTCAATGAGGGATTTTTGTCAAATTATACCTTTGAGAATACAAAATCTCTAGTTGAAGCCAGTATTGATATCATTACCCTGGACGATGATGAAAGTGATGCCTCTGCTAACCGTGCAACTAAGTTTCTGGCTGGACTTTCTGGTGTTAAATGTCTGACTCTTTCATCTCCTTTTTCTACAGTGAGTATATACTTGTTATCTTGTTCCTTGCATTATATATCATGTTTTGTGGAGATGATTATATGAAGAAAAGAGTTTAAGACCCATGAAGAGGGAAAGGAAAGACGTGTCTTACCTTCTTTGTAGAGAGGACGAGTCGAGTGTTGAAGTGTGCATGCGGGATCATCCTTCCCTTAAAAGCTTGACAGATTGCAAAATTGCACAAAACAACAGAAACAATAAATAAACTTTTTAGGTTTCGGTATGGAACTAATGATAAAAAGATATAACAACTGGAAGTGCATATCAAGACTCTCATCCCTTGCATCATGCCATTTTCTATTTAGTTTTTTTTTTTCCCTTTTTATTATGTTTATATTATTCGTTATTCTTTCAAATGTGCTAAGCATAGTATAACTGAAAGCCCATTTTTCCTTCTTGGCAATTAATGATTCATTATAGTATATTATTGCATAATCGTTTTTTTTTTTAATTCCTTGATGAGTTTGTGTTTGATTAATTCTGTATCTTTCATGAAGGCTTGCTCTATGCCTGTCTTTGATAATTTGAGCAAATTGACGCTGCTTCGTGATGATCACTGGTGGAAAATTCTAATGAAGTTTCTCGAGAGATCACCGAATCTAGAATCTTTTGTCATAAACCATGAGTCTTGTCCACCCACCCGCTGTCTTGCTGAGCAGGAAGAGGTGGTGATTGACCTTACAGACCACGTGAACCCAGACTACCTAGAAGTGCTGTACTGGAGTCCACCAGAGTGTGTTCCCAAATGTTTGTTGTCATCCCTCAAGACTATCTCCATAAAGGGTTTCAAAGGAAAGAGATTCTTTGGATATCTAGATGAGATGGAATTGATCAAGTATCTATTAAAGAATTCTCTGGTTTTGGAGAAGATGACTATTTACACTCCTGGACTATGTTGGGGTACACAAGAAGAATTCTACAATGAAATTTCAGAGTCTGAATGGGGTTCAAAGACTGTTCAAGTTCAAATGATCAAGAAGGAATTTTATCGGGCTGATGGATTCCATGGTTTAAGAATTAAAAGTATCTACTCCGTTTAACCGCTGGAAACTACCAGTTTAATCCCCTTTCTTTAGTTTTTCTCTCCGTTCATCTTATGTCTTTTAATAATCTTAAACAAACTTAGATTTGTTATCTTATGTCTTATGTTATCCACCTCTGAAATATTTGTGTTAGCAAATATGATTGTGTTTTGTTTCTTAGTAAAAAGACTTTGTTAAAGTGAATTTCATCCGATCTGCAATATTTTGCGTCTTTTGTCTTTGTGAGATCTTTCCTTCTTTTATTGTCAAGAAGGTTGTGATATTAGTGCAAAATCAGTTTATGAAAACTAGTGAGAGTTGACATGTGATAGGATACAAAAGGTTTCATCCAATAAAATGTTTGTTTTCTTCTAACTTGAACAGCATCCCATGGAAATTAACAGTTCGGTATATCAGTACTCACAAATTAGTATCTATGTTGGACTAGGGCTGGGCACGGGCCGCCTGATTTGTGCTAATACCGAGCCCGATACCGAAATGACGGGACTGAATTTTTCAAAAGTGGTACCGAACCGTTCATTTCGGGACTGAATTTTTAGAGTTCCGAATTGCAAACTAATTCATTTCATTCATAATTTTCAAAATTAAAACCTGCAAACTGAAATAACATCATATAATCACTGATTATAATATATGACCAAATGCCAAATCCACGTTGATGATTGATGAGCCTGTTATGAACAATATAATCAATTGAATGAAAGTGATCAAAAGCTCAACACAAATTGAATGAATGACTTGACCAATTTATTGAAGCATAGTTCTGACTTAATAGTCATACAACAAACCCTAACTAGAAACCGGGAAAATAGCTCACGATTGCATGATCTTAGCTACGTGATAAATGAAACAAGGAATAAGTCAAAATGAAAAACAACATCCCTAGAAACTAGGGTTTTATTCTAACAGAAAGCAAACTGGCTAAAACCCTAACTCCAAGCAACTAACTCCTTCAATCCCTCCCTTAAACTAACTGCTGTAAAGCAATTAGTGTACATTAGAGGCTTCACGCACTCCCAGTTTCTCCCTGAGCTTCTGAAATGCATCCAACTTTAATGGCTACTTGATCTTGTGTTCCACAGTAGACTAGTTCAACATCACCATCCTTAGTGAGATCTCGCAAGAAATGGAATCGCACATCAATGTGCTTACTCCTCTCATGCATGACTAGATTTTTGGAGAGTTTAATCGTCGAACTATTATCACACATAATTGTAGTGCACCCTTCTTGTGAATGACCTAACTTCTTCAACACCCTCCTCATTCAAACTGCCTGACAAGCATAGGATGCAGCTGTCACAAACTCGGCTTCTATGGTTGAAAGGGTAACTATGGGCTGCTTATTTGATTACCATGAGACTGCTCCAGAACTCATCAAGAACATGTAACCAGAGGTGCTCTTTCGATCTTCTACATCACCTGTATAGTCATTATCCGTGAATGCTAGCAACTCTTCTTCCCCTCCCTTCTTATATAAAATCCCATAGTTGGTAACTTGGTAGTGCCTCTCAAGTACCTCAATATTCTCTTGGCAGCTTGCAGATGAAATTCTGTTGGTTTGGCCATGTATTTGCTTATGAGACTAACACTAAACATCATGTCTGGACGAGTTGCAGTGAGATACATCAAGCTTCCCACCATTTACTTGTAATAAGTCTCATCAACCCTGGCTCCATTATCATCCCTACACATCTTGAACCCTGGCACAATCGAACTGCTCACTGGATTACTCTTAATCATTCCAAAATGCTTCAACACCTCTATGACATATTTTCTTTGACAAATAAAAATACTATCAGCTTTCTGTAATACTTCAATGCCAAGAAAGAGCCTCATTTTTCCCAAATCCGTCATGTCAAATACTCTCATCATCGAGTTCTTAAAATCAGACATTGTAACCTCATCATCACCAGTGAAAATTAAATCATCCACATAAACACTTACAATCAATATTTTACCTTCCCTGCTCCACTTGATGAATAAGGTCTGTTCATTGGGACATTTCTGGAACCCTTCATTGTTGAAATGAACTTCAATACGGCTAAACCAAGCTCGTGGAGCTTGTTTTAGGCCATATAAAGCCTTGTGCAGCTTGTAGATTTTGTGCTTATTGCCCTTCTTCTCATACCCTCTTAGCTGCTCCACATAGACATCTTCACTCAATTCTCCATGAAGAAACGCTGACTTTACATCCAGCTGGTATATCTTCCAACTCCTTTGTGCAGCTAGAGCCACTATCATTCTCACCGTGTCCATTCTTGCTACTGGAGCAAACACTTCAGTGTAGTCCACTCCATTTTTTTGAGAGTATCCCTTAGCCACCAAATGAGCCTTATACTTGTCTACTTCTCTAAGCTCATTAAATTTTGTTTTGTAGATCCATTTGACTCCAATCTTTTTGGCACTAGCACACTAGCTGGCAAATCAGTGAGCTTCCAGGTTTGATTATTCTCAATTGAGCTAATCTCAGAATCCATTGCCATTCTCCATCTCGAACTCTTCACTACTTCCTCAAAGCTCATAGGATACGAGGGTACAATTAGGGCCATATTGATCTCATTTTCTTCCTCTGATAGTCCCTCTCCACTGACATTGTCCTCCATCCAAACTGAGGCCTGTCTAATCCTTCCTTCATTTGCATTGTCTCCTTCTTCATTCGCAGAATTAGGTGTGGCATTTCCTACTGCTTGAGCTTCATCATTACCAGCTCCCTCAGCTTCTTTACTGCTTTCACTATCAGTTTCAACATTTTCTTCTATGTCTGCACCAATCTCATCATCACCCCATTCAAGATCCATTAACAACTGCTCTTCATAGCCTGCATCCCAATTCCACTGCTTGTCTTCCTCAAACACCATATCCCTACTGATTACCACTCTTAGAGAAATAGGATCATATAACCTATAGCCCTTGGACTCTTCACTAACTCCGAGAAGCACACAACCAAAGCTTTTATTCTCAAGCTTAGTTCTCCTTGCATCTGGCACATGCACATGTGCCACACATCCAAAGACTCTAAAATGCTCCACTGTGGGTTTCATACCACTCCATGCTTCTTCTGGGGTGACATTCTTAACAGCCAATGTAGGACATCTATTCAGCACATACATGGTCCAATTCACTGCCTCAGGCCAAAAGGTTTTGGGAATCTTCTTTCCTAAAAGCATAGAACGAACCATGTTCATCACAGTCCTGTTCTTTCTCTCGGCCACTCCATTTTGTTGTGGAGTGTATGATGTACGTGGTTAGTTGTCTCTTGATGCCACTCTGCTTGCAGAACTCATTAAATTC